>NW_027397074.1:83498933-83680746 GCF_003265705.2 Callorhinus ursinus | reverse complement strand
CTCCCATTTTCTCCTCTGTCTTGTCTTCATCAAAGCACCACCGAATCTTTTCCCCTCCATGAAATTTCCCAATTTCAGCTGACCATTCCGATCTGATGACAGCACTCCGTGCCAAGGTACCAATAGGATATGAGACATCTTTAGCTGGTGTAATTCTGGACTGTAGGTACAAAGTCCTCACTACCTGTGAGAATCTTCCTTGCCGGGCAAATAACCTAGAGAAGAAGGAAGGTATAACCTTACAATAAGTGCTGGGCTGGGCTGGAGCAAAGAGAAAATTTGGAGGTGCCGTAGCTACTCTAGAGCCCTCTAGAGCATCTGATAGCACTAATCTGGAAGATCAAGCAGGCCAGACTGTCCTCTACCTTCAGTATGAGATGTGCACTCTCCCAGCTAATGCTGCCGCTGACAGTGGCCCCTGCCCCCAGGCACAGGCCCCCAGTCCTGGGGTTCTCTGGCTTAAATACAGGCAGCGTCTCTTCTTCAACATGTCGAGTTCGTCCACATGCAATCAATTCTAAGAACCAGACCGTGGAAGTCGCAGGAAGTCTCAGTGGAGAAAGATGAGGGCTGGGAGGTGAAGTCATGGAGTGACTGCTTCTGTATCTTTTCCCTCTGGTGGGACATTACTAGAGAGAAGGGTTTCCAATTTACCTAAGAGAAGTTCCACCTGAGGTTCTTATCAACACTCTGGATTCCCTGGCTTGCAAAATAAGATCTATGGAATAAGAATCTCGGAGGGAGTTCTGGGGACTCGGTCACTAAGGCCCTGATGATCAGATAGGTCTGCCATATACTGACCTGAGGCAATGGACAGTGTGGTTTCGGTCACAGAACACTGAGAGGCCGGTGCCCGGGTCCCACTGGAATACTAATCTAGGACTTTGTTATCCAGGTAAGATATGAAAAGGTGACAGTGGTGTTTACTGCACTAACACCTCCATTTAAAATTCCCAGTTATTTTTTTCAGAATAGTCATTGTAATTTTTTTTCTAATTTCATAACTGTGGTTCTAAGTCCAAATGCCTGTATTTTACTATTTAGATTAAGAACTTTAGAAATAAAATGAAGCATCCTGTATCTTGGCATGCCACAGATACAAAGGCCTATCATTTCAAGCTGCCTATAAATTTTGTGAAATCAGCTTATTAAACCAGATAACAATTCTCTTTTATTTCCCAGCCATCTGATTCTATGTTAGCAGAAAGACCAATAGAGAATGAATCCAAAAAAGTCCCATGGAGTTCATATTACTGACAGTGTTGTGAAGTTGGGAAAACTCGTAATTTTGAAGTTATAATATAAACACATTCAATATGGTAGTTAAAGGTGAGCATAGAGATAAAAAGATTTATCTCTTTGTGATTGAATGTCACTAAACTCATTTGATTAGGGGTGAACAGAAACGAATGGAGTTGATTAGCCTCCTGGTGCATCTTTCAGGATTATGTTGGATTCTACTATATTTTATTAATTTGAATCAGGACCAAATTTAGAAGTGGAGAATTGAAGTTCAGATCAAAATGGACCTGAACTGAAATGTTAGTTAATTAAAAATTAATTTTACTGCATAATATTTAAATTTATTTTATTGAACCAAACTTAATAGATTTCAATCAAGGACTGATTCCACTGAGCAGAATTTGATTGAACTGAATCAAATCACTTTGAATCCTATTCAAATGAATTAGGTTTTATTAATTTGAATGGAACTGAAGTGACAGATCAGATGGGAGTTCGCTATTCTGAGCAGTGTTAAAGAGAACAGAAGAGGCCAACGCACTCCATGTTAATTTGGCCTCAGTTTCCACAGAGGTCATGGCGTTTGTGGCTCCCTTACTTACTCTGGCTAATTCCTTTGTACCATGGCCCCAGGAACAAATGTGACTAGTGTCACAAAGTGACAAATGCAACCACATGCTATTTGTAGGATTTAATAATATGCTTTTCTAGTCTTTTTCCACTGGAAAAGCCCTGACCAATTATTTTAAATATTTCTTTTCTTCATTATAGAAAAAAATTGGAGGGAATTCAACTGGATGTCAGGGATGAAGATTTGATTGAGTACTGACTGCTTCCTTTATTTTTATTTTCCATTAAAAACCGTATTTATTTGTTAAAACATGTCTTACCCTGGGCCCATCATTTATACTGAAATACTTGGTATCTTGTGCCTTGACTTTTATTGATTGATAGATAATAGACGCACTTTAGCTTCCTTTACATTTAAAGGACGACTATAACTTTTTAAGTTTGTAGCAAAATATTGCTTTGCAACGGAAATGGCATGCTACATAATCAGTAAGCACCTTTTTAGTGCTGGAGAGACAATTTGGGGAATAGGGGTGAAAACCTCATTCCCGATCTAAGCCTCTGAGTTGGCAGAAAGACTATGTTCAGTAATTTACAATTATGAAAGTTTTATGCCTTGATATTTAATAGGTCATACACATAGTAAGATGGAAAAATACACACTGGATGTCACAGGAGAAGGCAGTGGGTCCTGTAGGATTCTGGAGAGGGAAACAATTACCAAGGATCAAGGTAGACTGGAGGGCCTCCAAAAGGAGGCAGATCTGAGTGCAGCTTTGATGGGAGGGTAGGATCTAGAAAACCAGGAGGAAAATATGAGCATTTCAGCACTCCTGAATCGCTGGCCCAAGGTATGAAGCCAGAAAGAATCCAACTTTTTTCTGGAACTGTCGGGTAATCAGTTAGGCTGGTGGGGGCAGTGCAGAGAAGCAGAATTTATGGTTGGAGAAATAGTTTCACTGTGTTTGGACTTCAGTTTTTAAGTAATGGGGAGTCAAATTTAAAAATTTTTACATGTTAAAGGGCGCCTGGGTATCTCAGTCAGTTTAAGTGTCTGACTCTTGATTTCAGGTCAGGTCATATCTCAGGGTCCTGGGGTTGAGTCCTGTGTCAGGGTCTGTGCTCAGGGGGGAGTCTGCTTGAGGATTTTCCCTCTCTCCTTCTCCCTCTGCACCACCCCTTCCCTGTTCACATGCACACGCACACTCTCTCTCTCTCAAATAAATGAGTAAATAAATAAATAAAATTTTGGATGTTAAAATATTTTACAAATACATTTGTGTGTGTTAAAATATTTTACACGCACAAATACAAGTTACATGACCACAAAGTTTAATACCTTTTTACATAAGGTATAAAGATAATAAAATAGACTTGTACTTAGTTTATTATCATTGTTGTTATGGTATGTTGTTCTTTGAGTATATCACACTTGATTAATTCTAATATTAACCAACATCCGGCTGTGTCTAGTTTTTTGCTATTTCACCAAGCTCTGTGAAAATGCCTAAGAGTTTTGAGCACGATCCTACAGTGTCATTGTTAGGTCATACGGTTTGTGCATTTTGAAATTGTTTATCCAAAGCACTCACATGAATGCAGAATCCTACCAGCAGTATATAACACTTTAAAATCCTTGACAATCCTTGGTGTTATGCTATTAACTTATGACAACTGGTGAGTGACAAAGAGTACATCTTTTTGGTTTTAGTTATATTTCACTGATTACTTATAAGATTGTTTGCCTTCCCGTGTTTATTCACTCACCTTTCCTTATTTAAAAAAATCTGTTCATATTTTTTGCCCAGTTTCTTATTGGATTTTTTTGTGCTTTACTGACTTGTAGAAAATGCTTAGGAAGATAATTTTTTAGTAACTGTAATAGTGTAAATTTTACTTTTTCTTTTATAGATTTTATTTATTTATTTTAGAGAGTGTGCAAGCAGGGAGAGGGGCAGAGGGAGAGGGAGAGACAGAATCTCAAGCAGACTCCACACTGAGCATGGAGCCCGATGTGGGGCTCCATCTCACGACCCTGAGATCATGACCTGAGCTGAAATCAAGAGTCAGATGCTTAACTGCCTGAGCCACCCGGGGGGCCCTGAAAATTATACTTTTTATGGTGGTTTTAATGAGGAAACATTCTTAATTTTATTTTTTAAGGTGAATTTGACATTTCCTTCATGGTTTATTGCCCTGAAATGATAAAAATATTTTCGTCTACTTTTTTTTTTTTTTTTAAGATTTTATTTATTTATTTGAGAGAGAGAGAGAGAGAGACAAACAGCATGAGAGGGGAGAAGGTCAGAGGGAGAAGCAGGCTCCCCGCTGAGCCGGGAGCCCGATATGGGACTCGATCCCGGGACTCCGGGATCATGACCTGAGCCGAAGGCAGTCGCTTAACCAACCGAGCCACCCAGGCGCCCTCGTCTACTTTGTTTTGAAGTTCCTCAGTCCCCTAGCCACCTGTGCTGGTGGATATCATACTGGACAGCAAACATTTCATCACCTCAGAAAGTTCTTTTGAAGGTGCTGCTCTGTATACTTAATAATTTAAAAATTTTCCTGATCTGCAGTTACTCTTGTTTGTCAAAAAATGTCTTTATTTAGACTCTATTCATAATAGATAGTTTTCTGGCAGGTATTTTCAAGGGTGATGGTGCATATTTTCTTCAGTTCTGGTGAATTCTTAGCTAATATGCCCCAAAATAGGGCTTTGGCTCCTTATACTTTATTCCAGAACTCCAACTGGATATGTATTAGATGTTATTGATCTCATTTCCTTGCTTCTAACCTCTTTTCACATTTAACAATTCTATGTCTCCCTGGGCAGATTTTTGGGAAATTCCTTCAGAACCTGTTTTTCATTCCACTGTTCTCACTTCAGCTGGGTAGAAACTGCTACTTAACCCCGCCATGAAGCTTTTAATTTTGATTTTGATGACATTTTGATTTCTGTAAGTTTTATTTGGTTCTTTTTTCAAATGACACATATTTTTGCTAGCATCTTCCTTAATCATATTTTCCATTTCCCCTTAAAAAAGCCAACCTGAACCAATAATTTCAATATCTTAAGGTTTTGCAGGACTGAAAATGCTATTAGTTATTTCTATTGATTCACAATTACAGTATCTTGTTTCCCCACACACATCATGGTTATTTTTTTCCTTTGGGATGATGTTCCTTGGAAATGTCCCTGTGAGAATTTTCTGAGGACCCACTGAAGCTGTGTCTCTCTCAGATAATTTGCATTTGCTTTTATCAGATACCTGGGCGTATTACCAAGCTAGGGCTTCTTTAGAATATATTCCCTGCTTGATTTTTTTTCCCAACCATACAAAGGGTGACGTGGCCCTGTGAACATGCGTCAGAACTGGCTTTTCGTTACACACAGCGTCAAGAGATGATTTCTTTCTCTTTCTCTTTACCCCAAGCCAAGGCGCGGACAGTGAAAATTCCTATGCTCTCTTCTTTTGCAGGGTGGGTTTTTAGTTTTAATTTTTAGTTTTTTTTTCCCCCCCACTGAGTCTTGACCTGTGAAATCCGTTTCCCATAAAGGGATGTTTGATACAACCCATCGCTTGGCACGGTCCCCTCTTCCTCCACCATCATGGAAACTGAATCCATAGGTTACAGGTAACCGGCAGAAGCCCTGAGGCCAGCTTCTGCCTTTTTAGCACACATTAATGATGCTGGTCCATGGTTTTGCTTAATTTTCGGCCCCTAAGGATCTTCCTCACTTTCACGCAAGCTCAATTATACATTTCAAAGGATTTTTAAAAATATTTTTTCATGCATTTTAAAATGTTTATGGGGGAGGGCTTTTCTGATACCTATGCGGCCTTAATCCTGTGGTGAAAGTCTGTTACTGTGGGTTTTAAAGCAGTGAGAAGCATGGACAATGTGATGTTCTAGAAATCCTAGGAGTGGGGCAATCAAGACTTGAAGTCCAATGAACATGGCGTGTCACATAATGGAGGCAGAGGTAAATCCACTGTAAAAGGAAGTCGGTGGGATTTGGGGACCAGATGGAATAGTTGGTGGTGACTCCTTGGTTTTAAGATTAAGGAAATATGAACATTTTAAAAGACATTTTTATTTCAGAGAAGTGTACTGGTTTGGGGAAAAGAGGTTCAGTGTGATTTTACGTAGGGTGAATTTAAGGTGGTGATGGGGCTGGTTCTACCCACTCAGGCGTGATTTAGGAACATCTGTGCGGTGCTACCAGAATTTAGTGTCCTGGGGGCAGGGATGCTTAAGACCAGCAATGTGTTAGCTAGTCCTAAACAACAAATAACTGTCCCACCCAGGTGCCAACAGTCCCTTGGTAAAGAAGCCCTCTCATACAGCAACTGTGAGGAGAATAGACGGAGACAAGACTGTGACTTCAAGAGAGAGATCGAAGCCCAAACAGTCCATCTGTGAGCCAGCCCGTAGTGATCACAGAGCTTGAGAGTGGGAACCCGCACGTAGAATGGGGCGAGTGGCCTAAGCCCTTGCCTCCTGGTGTGCCCACACCAGCAGATGAGGAAAGACTTGAAAAGCAGTCACCATGAGGAAAGAGGATCAAGGCAATGTGTGTGAGTGTGTGTGTGAGTGTGTGTGAGTGTGAGTGTGAGTGTGTGCGAGTGTGTGTGAGTGTGAGTGTGTGTGAGAGAGAGTGTGAGTGTGTGTGAGAGTGTGAGTGTGTGAGAGTGTGTGAGTGTGAGTGTGTGAGAGTGTGTGAGTGTGTGTGTGAGAGCGTGTGTGAGTGTGTGTAAGTGTGTGAGTGTGTGTGAGTGTGTGAGAGTGTGAGTGTGAGAGAGTGTGTGAGTGTGTGTGTGAGAGTGTGTGAGTGTGTGAGAGTGTGTGAGTGTGTGTGAATGTGAGTGTGTGAGTGTGTGTGAGTGTGTGTGAGTGTGTGTGTTTTAAAGAGTGCATTTATTTATTTGAGAGAGCGAGAGAGATCGAGCACTAGAGCACAGAGGGAGAGGGAGAAGCAGACTCCCTGCTGAGCAGAGAGTGGGATGGATGTGGGGCTGGATCCCAGCGCCCTGAGATCATGACCTGAGCCGAGGCAGCCACCTTACCAACTGAGCCACTCAGGCGCCCCAAGGCAATGTGGTTTAAAGAACGGTTACTTCTCTGAAATCCGCTCTCCTTCTCATTCCTCTAGGTAACTTCTGTTTCTCCCCACTTTGTGCCAAGCCACAGGTTACGCAGATCTCAGTTACTGCATTTAGCATTCTGTATTGCAATTGTTTTATATGCTCATGCCCCTACAGACAGGAAGCTGGATTCTGTACCTCCCACTTCTAGCAGGTCCTAGGCAACACCAGTGAGTACTGGACGCTCCAGAAAGGTGAAGGATAAAGCTTGACCAACATCACTGGACTTGAGGATTAGGAGGTCACTGATGAACGTGAAGGACAGTTTTCAGTTTCAAGTGATCAAGCTTCAAGAGGTCAAGGTGATGAAGATGCAAGTAGGCAAATGTGACTGGTTAAAATAGGAAAGCCACGTGAGTGTGAGCAGAGAGAGAGGGAGGCCGGAGACGTGAGTGGGACAAAGTGGGTTCTATAGGGCGGTGGGGTCTTGAACATATGTGCGGTCAAACATCACTTAACAGAGGGGAGAAGATGAAAGGTGCGTTACTGGACCATACCGACCAAGAACCATCATCACTACGATGACGCACACTGCTTCTTCCCAGCATGCTGGAGCCTGCGTCAGCCCCACAGAAACCCTGCCTTGGAGGAAGTCTCAGGCTGAGGTTCTGGTCTCCAGCCCACTCTGATGAAGACATTACCAGGGAAGTCATGAAAAGGCCAAGAGGAAAGGATAAATCTTCGAGCCAAGGCGTTTTGAACAAATCCTGTCTTCTCAACTGTTTGACGAGTTAAAAAAGAAAAAAAAAAACAACGAACCCTGATTATCCTTGATCTTTAACCCTGCCATATCTAAAAAAAAAAAAAAGCAACCACCCTTAAACAGCAGAGCAAGTCACTGCTTATGCAGCGCGCCACCTGGGGTCACCTCTGCGCCCGCTGTTCACCCCTTTCGTATTCCTGGACACCAAGCCAGCAGAGTCACACGTTATCCATCCATTACCTGGCCCTTCTCCCAGGGAACTAAGATGCTAAAGCCTTTCTCGATGGCACAGCAGTTAATAAAAGTGGCACAAATTCAAAGTCTTCCAATCTCACAGAAGAGCGGTGAGATGACAAAAAATTCAATAACAGTAAGTGTCAGATTTTTCAAGTGGGTAAAAGGGATACTTATTTAAACAGTGAAACCTCTAAAATTTGCCCTCATTTTTTTTTTTCCTCCTGACAACAAGCGAAATGAACACCCAAAGCACAGGATAAAATTTCCCTTGTAAGTATTTAACTAAAACTTGTTTGGTTAGCCTGCTGATTAACCTGCCGATGTTAAATGAGATTCTTCAGAGACCATCACATTATGTCAAGTAGTCACTTTTTTTTCTGGCAAGGCAACTGATTTCAGTTTGATTGTAATGAATGTAACAGATTATACAATATTCAGGTTCTCTTCTTGGTTACTGGTGCCTTGCAGTCCTAGATGAGTCATTTTATTAAGATGTCTATCAGGAAGTCAAAGGCAAAATAGCAAAGCCACCTGCCCCTCCCATTTAAATTGTTCATTTTCTTTATAACTGGTCCCACTCTTTATTAAACATCAGCTCCTTCTCTATTGCTAACCCCTTGCCTGTTGCCGAGCTTTTGTCCTTGCTGGAGTCTGTCCCCCTTCCCTGCTCATGCTTTGTCTTCTTCAGGTTTCAACTTAAATGTCACCTCCCTGGAGAAGATCTCCTGGACCACACTAGCAAAAGTGGGTGCTTCCTATTATTCCCGCTCAGGGCACTTGGTTTTATTTGATTATGCTCTTTATCACTATGTGTGATGGTGTTATGTCTTCACTTGCTTACTCTCTGTCTTCTCTAGCTGAACAGGCACCCCCACAAGAGCAGTGACAATGACATTCCATGACTATTACATCCTCCACTCTTAGCTTGACACAATGTATTCTTGCTGAATGTACGCATGGTAATTATTTTTGCTTGTGGACATTGCAGAGATGTCCAAAGTAGTTTTGAGCCCGTCACTGAACTCTTAATGCAAGGCAACCCCAGACGTCCAAGAGGAATGTGCCATCTCCCTGCTCCCCACCTCAACAGAAGGCAGAGCATCACTCCATCTCTTATTGCACATTTCTTATCAGTCACCTACTCCATCACTCTTCCTTCTCAGGATGCTTCAAGCCCCTGCCCATTTCTCTGATTCAGCCCGTTCTCCCCATGCCAATGCATCACGTGGCCTTATCTTCCCTAATGAAGGTTCTTCAGTAGCTCCTTGCTGCCTCAATACCAAATCTCAGCCCCAAACCCTTTATAACAAGGGCTCTGCTTGCTGATGGGTTCTTACCTCCTGCTGACACATCCCAATCTCTGCACACATAGAACTAGTTTTGGTTCGCAGAATACGTCTTGCTTCCCCATATCTCCACGTGTTGGCTCAGACCGTGCTCATGGCCATGGCTCTGTGGGCACCTTCAGATCCAGTGTCACTCTCTTTGGGAGTCTGATGCCTGTTCTAGTCTGCCTCCCCCACCCAAGCCAGATTAAGTGACCTGCACTTTAAGAAAAAACAAACATTTCTTGATGGCCTATTATGGGCTAGCTGCAGGGGACATACAGTGATAAACCAAAAAGTTCCCTACGTTCTTAGCTGCTTGCAGCCTGATTCAGGCTAGGCAGATGGGGCACAGATGGATCATTTTCTTACAGAGGGCCATGCTGTGAAGGATCTCTTTTGTAAGATCCCTTTGTACCCTCTGCATACTGTCCACCTCCCCCTGCCCTCCCCCCCCCCCCCCCCCCCCGCCAGCAAGGGCGCATATCAGGGGGTCTTATTCTTGTCTCTAGATGTATTTTCCAGCCTGGCCTGTGTGCTCTTCAGGGGCCGGACGGCAGCTTCCTTTTCTCTGCATTTCCCTCACTCTGTCCATGTCTGGGATGCTCCAGGCTTCCAGGACTGTTGGCGGACAGAACGAATGATCATGTAACTGCTGGAGGGAAACGACGGAACGGATGGCTGAGCCCTTCCCACTGCACCAAATGGTTTCTGTCCTCTAGACTGGAGCAAACTCCAAGGCTTGGTCAGACAGCAGCAAGCCTTTGCTCACCCTCTGCTGGGCAGCTCCCCTCACTAAGAACAGAAGCAGAAGTCTTACACATTCCCTGTGACTTGCACCCCTGCCCACTTGTGCCTCCTGCTCTAATTTCACCCGCTCCCTTCCTCCCCTGCTCACGCTGCTCCAGGCACTGTGCCACTGCTGATCCTCAAATGCCCGCGCACACTCCCGCCTCAGGGGCTTTGCAGGTGGTTTGTACCTGGCCTCCTGTTGCCCTAATGTCCGCCAGACCCCTCACCCTCTGCCCTCGACGTTGCTCAAATGTCACCTCTTAATAACCTACCTACAATGGCATCTTTCCTCTCCCCCCCATTTACTTCTCAGCATTCATTATTGCTGGATATTTACACACGGTTGTGCTTATGGCTTATTTCTTGTCTCCCCCTCCATCCCACTGGAGTTTGAGATCCATTAAGGCTCAGCTTTTGTGACTGATGACTGATAACTAAGTAGTGCCTGGCCATAGTAGGTGCTCAATAAATATTTTTCAACTACATGAATGTAAGTCTTTATTTCTATTTCCCTTTTTCTTATCCAAAAAAGAAAAGAGAACAAAATTAAGAAAGCATATATACGTTCTGGATTCTGGTGTTGGGGAATTTTATGATTTGTTTTTGTTTGTTTTGTTGTTATTTTCATTATTCTTTGCTATATCAATTGTTAGTTGATTTCACCTGGGGCAACTTTATTCCACCTGAGGACAGTTTCTCCGGGCCTCTAGGGATCCGAGAAATACTGCAGTTTGTCTCTGAAAGGTGATAGCAATTATGCCATCTACGGAACCATCTCTGACCACGGACTTACAGTCAGTACTGGTGTTCACAACTGCATTTATCTTTCAATCAGCCTCATCCGTCAGCAGCAATCTTCTTTGCAAACCTTGTATCACATCATATCCCTGTTCTCTTCTTAGCCACGCTGGAGTCAAACTTGAATCCTGAATCTAGTTTCTCAGGTAGCTTCATGTGTCACTTGTACCTTACACTGACCTTTTAAAAACAATGCTAAACCGGGGACTTGTTTTGACTGATGTCATAGACGATGGCTGTGTGGGTGGACTTGAAGGGGCAAAAGCGGGGGGTCAGACCCAGCCCGTGGTACGCTCACTAGGCTGGGTGAGACTAATGGGTCTCCAGAGAAGGGACCATATTCTGAGTCACACCCGGCTTCCTCTATTCTGGGAGACCCTGATATAGCCCACAGTCAATGGCAAATCAGCACAATTTTCTACATCTGCTAGAGCTGTCATGCTGTACACAGACCAACATTCAGAATCCTGACCTGAGGACAATTTTGACAAAACAAGAGATAAATTTCAGTTGTGTGCAGTCTATTATATTTACAAAGGCAGGCAAATCTTAGTTTAAACAAACGAAAGATTGCTGAACATATTTGTTGAAACAAAGAGCTTTCTACTGAATTGTTCATTCATCTATGGGGACACTGGATTTCCTGGGTTCTATCCTCTATTCTCTATGTCTTTTAGGGTTAGAGTAATACCTAACGAAGGCTGACAGCTTCCGAGGAGACCGCAGAGACCCATGGCATAAGGAAAGTGAGCTGGATGAAGTACTATTCCGTTACAGCCTAGCTCATAATCAGAGGCTTTACCACACCTTCCCCAGCCTGCACTCCAGTCCTGTTCTAAATGTGGACATGAAGACTGGTGGCATAGCGTCACCCCAACTAGAAGCAGCTGATCCAGACACCCCTTCCCATGCAGACTTTCGGACCTTGCGTATTCCAGCATGTGGAGGCTTACTGGTGATACAGAGATCGCCAAGAAGTGAGCACTAAAATGTGAGTCAGGAGGTGTGGCTCCGACTTGTCCCTCCGTAATGAGGTTCATGCTTCATTTCCCCCTCCCTCAGGTTCTTTCCTGCTCTGTAACATGGGGCACTGACATCGATGATCTCTGCTTCTGGGTTTACTGCTGCACAATTCTCTGATTTTTCTATGTATTCAGAGGGGACCTAAGTGGTTTATGCGGCAGCACCGTATTTTCTGTTAAGTTTCACAGCTGTAGCAACATGACTCACGTGTTCCCACTACCAAAAATATGCTTTCCCTTTCTTTGCCAGGTTTATTACTACTTATTCTTTACATTTAAACGTTGTCTTCCCATTCAAGTTCTCTCTGAGTCTCCCAAGCAAAAGTAGATGCATTTTCATTGGAACATCTGTGCAGCTCATTGGAGCCGGTAGGTTGCTCGGTCATCGTCTGCGTACACGTGGATCTCCTTCTAAGACTGTGCCTGTGCTGAGGTCAGGAGCTGTCCCACTTTATCTTCATTTCTCTGCCTCTGCTATGTTTTGCAATCATTATTCAGTATATACTAAGTGGGTACTTGAATCCAAGCCTGCGGCTTTAGCACACGTCTGTGGAAATGCAGCCCACCGTGCAAGATCCAGGCTTGCATTTCTCTCTCTCAACCTGTCTCCAACTGAATGCCGCCTGCTTTCATCCAAATACACCATCCCCGTGTCTCTGCTGTCTGAGGAGTGTCACGGTGACTCTTCTGTGACTGAATTTGTCTTATTTCACGGAGAAACAGGATCAGAGAGAACGCCTGCAGCTTTCTGCTACCCACACGTAAACCTGTCTCTACAGGTACTGCCCCTAAAATTTCTCCTACCTCGGTCCTCTCCATGGTCTTCCTTGGGGTCCCACCCCTGCCCCACCTTCTCAGGAGCTGTGCACCGTTACTTCTTTCTACCTCTTGTAGAGTAAACCACAGGCACTGAAAAATTTCTGAAAGAGTCGCCTGTCCCAGGCGTGCTTATTTCCTCTCGTCCTGCTCTCTTCTGTGTGGGTTCTCCTCCAGTCATTCTATTCAGAGGGGCCATCGCAAGACCACCCCTCGCTCTGCGGTCTCATTACAGCCAACCGACAGCCTGCATCCTTCATTTTACCAGATGCCCCAGGAGCACTTTTTTCTGCTCAGCAGTGCCACCCTCTGTCTCAAAGCAATCATTACACCTATGAATTCTGACTTCTGGTCCAGATGTCTCCCTCTTCTCCAGTTGCTGTTTCTGTCTCTGGGTCGTCTTAACAGGTTTTGCTCCAACAATTCAATGGGGGTGTTCTCCACGCCTCTCTTCCTGGCTCCCTCTCCTCATGCTCTCTGTGCAACCTCACCCGCACCCAGGCCTTCAACAAGCATATGCCTCAATGGGGCGTACGTTTAAACTAGCACTCTCCTCTGAGATCCAAGCGTACTGTGTCCAACTGCTTATTTCACACACCGACTTGGATAACTCCAATTAGGTATCCAATTAAAACGCAAGTAAGAATCATGATCCTCCCATCTCAAGCTGGTCCTCTTTTAGGATTTTGGATCTCCGCTAATAACCCACCGCCCACCCATCATGCTACGTGATTCATGGAGACAGACATGGATCAAACCTTGCCTACTGTTTCTTCTGCTCGTGAGCTGCCACTGTCTGCACCCAGGGCTTGGGACCAGCCACCTGCCTGTGCAGGGACAAATGGAACCCTAGAGAAGAGCAGGAGTCCAACCCTGTAGCTGGCAAGTGCAGACTGCTTTCTAAAGAACGCCCTCTTCTTTGGAGCTGAGAAGCCAGAGGAAGTGCTAACCCTGCAGGAGAGAAAGGTTTTTGTTCCATCTGCGAGAGGAAGCCTGGAGAATTGGATCTCATCACTACTGCTTTTTATACTTTTAAACTTCATTTTTCACACTGTGTTTAGACAGCAGGCACTAGTTTTTCCAGTGACTGTCATTAACCCACCTAAGGAAACACACACTTAAGAAAGACCCCAGGGTCTGTGTGTCACAATGGGGATAATGTCCCTCCAAACATCTCTACCCATCTCTAGCCCTCGGTCCCTCCTCCTGGATGACCACCACAGAGGCTGTAAAAGTGGGCAAAACACTCCATTCTGCTGCTGTATTTTCCTGTTTACTTCAGAGCAAGTGTCTCTCCAGTATCACTTGTCTCAATAATATATGGTTTCAAAGACACAATTTCATGCAGATGCAGAAGAAACGGAACAACAAATTCAAAGCTCATCTTGCCATCAGTCTTTTGATTAAAGTGCCCTTTCCAGAGAGGTAAACACTTCTCTCAGCCCCTACATGAACTTATGCACAGCTAGACTGCCGCATTTTTATTGCAGGACCATGCTTGCCCTTGCTTAAAATTGTTTTGACCTTTGGATGAGCACATATTAAAAAAAAAAAAAGTTCTATCTTTCTCTAGAATTAGTAAGCCTTAAAAAAAACAGGAAGGCAAGTTTGTCATATCTGAATGGCGCCTGGTGGAGTCACGGCAAATATTCTCTTGACAACTTCATTTTGCTCCTTGCAAGAGCTGGTTTGCGACCCTCAGCCCGAATGCCAGCCCAGTGCAGATGATGCTTTCCTTGTCAGGACTTGGAGTCCAGATGGCAGCTCCTCTGGCCAATGGTGGAGGCCTTGTTTTCTTACATGAAGTGACATCCCAGGAGTGTCATTCACTCTGGGAAAGGAACTGTTGAAAATCCCCAGGTATATCAATTTGCTACTTTGCAAGTTGAAAGCACTTAAAAATTACCACGTTCAGAAATGTACCAGATATCTCATTATGGTGCCTGAGGATTGTGAAATTACCGCTTCTCAGCACTGAGGACAAAAGAGAGGGTCTCTTCAATAACAACAAGAGGCCAGGTTGTTACACTAAGGTGAGTAATAAACCGATACAAGCGTGTGCTATTGTGAAAACCTTAACAGAGTAAACGCCAGTGATAGTAAAGCTGTTCAGAATGCAATTTGCAAGGGTATTAACGAACATCTTGATTGAGAGCCCTGTCAGAAGAAACTGGTGGGAATAATATTAAATCAAACATTGAAGCTGAGCCCAGAAGCTTCAGCTTGGTAAGAACTTATACAGTGGTATCATGGCCTGTCACCATCAGACTTAAAAGAAAACTATGTAACATGTACGTTCTCAAAATGATTTGACATACATCACTGTATTCTTTCCGGGGTGACATCAGAGTGATTTACAAAAGAATCTACAATGATCTTTTCTTCCCATATGAAATAAGGAAATATTACAGAGTGATAATAATAGGCTAAGTTTAATTCATGAAACTTCAATAAATTGCTCTCTAGATCTACAGAAGTATTTGCTAAAGAGACAAAAATAAACAAGAGTTTTGCAGGAAAAAACGAACCAAAGAGTGCCATAAATTTGGACAAATAATAAACGTTAACTTCCTTCCAAGGAATAAAAAGATATTTTTGCAAAACAAAATTACCACCAAGTGACAAAAACATAAATGATTAGCAAGAGCAATTGGCTTGAGGGTAGGTTGAGTCAAATGCCTACTGTGTTAGGTGCTGGGCAGGAATTAACTTGATGTCCTTGATTTGAAGATAAAATAATAATGAATCTATACAATGTCCAGCTCTGTTCTGGCACTATTCAAACATGATCTCACATATCTTTTTTTTTTTAAGATTTTATTTATTTATTAGAGAGAGAGAGAGAATGAGAGATAGAAAGCAGGAGAGGGAAGACGGTCAGAGGGAGAAGCAGACTTCCTGCTGAGCAGGGAGCCCGATGTGGGACTTGATCCCGGGACTCCAGGATCATGATCTGAGCCGAAGGCAGTCGCTTAACCGACTGAGCCACCCAGGTGCCCCTGATCTCACATATCTTTAAGAAACAGCCTGGGAGATATATATTATTATCCATTTTATAGGTGGAGACACTGAGGTCCAGAAATGCTCAGTAAAGGCAGAGTCAGGACTTGACTGATTCTGAAGTCTAGGCTCTTAGACACCATATGAGAATGTCTCAGGGCTAGTAGAGCAGTCAGAGAGATAAGCAAAGGATTATCCTGCAGTGTGATATGTGTTAACAAAGGTGGCATGCATATAATTTATTCTTGGGATAAGTAGAAGCTTTTATCATGTCAAGAAGAAACACCAGGAATGATCATTTTTTGGTGAGAAATTTTATTACCATATTATTTCATATAGACCTTGGGGCAGATTTTCTAAGGAGTATCATAAAAGAACTGGAGGGGGGCACCTGGGTGGCTCAGTCGGTTAAGCATCTGGCTCTTGGTTTTGGCTCAGGTCATCTTCTCAGGGTCTTGGGATTGAGCCCCACATCAGGCTCTCTGCTCAGCGGGGGAGTCTGCTTGTCTCCCTTTCTCTCTGCCCTTCCCCCCATTCTCATGCTCTCTCTCTTTCAAATAAATAAATAAATCTTAAAAAAAAAAAAAGAACCAGATTGTGGTGATGGGTATGCAGCTCTATAAACTTACTAATTTATAAATCTTTCTTTAAGAACAAAAGAATAAAAAAATGGATACATTTCCTCAAAATTAAGAATTGCTCTCTATCAAAAGTCACATTAAAAAAGTGAAACATGCAAGCCTCAGACCAAGAAAAGATATTTTCAGTACATGTATTTGGCAAGGACTCCTATCCAGAATATATTAAAAACTCCCATAAATCTGTAAGAGAAAAACAACCCAATTTAAAAAATGGGGAAAAAAATGGGCAAAATTCTTAAATAGGCACTTCACTAGAGATAATACACATATGGCCAATAAACATATTAAAAGGTACTCAACCTCAGTTTCATTAGGTAAATGCATATTATAAGCACAGATAGATACTTCCACTAGAATGGATAATATTAAAACTACTAACAATCCTGAGTGTTGGTAAGGATGTTGGGAAACTGCAATTCTCATCCTTTGCTGATAGGAATGTAAACTGACCCACCCTTCTGGAAAACTGCTGGCAGCATCTACCAAAACTAAATATATTTATGATCTGGAACCCAAGTATTCCACTCTTGAGTATATATCCAAGCTCCACAAAAAGGCATGTACAAAAGTTTTCATAGTTTCTTTTTATTCCTCATAGTCCTAAACTAGAAACAGTTTTATTGTCCATCAATAAGAAAGGGAGGCTCATTAATAAAATGAAATTTTATAGATCAAGAAGAAAGAGGAGCACTTCATGCCTGAATGGATCTCACGGGTATTATGTTGAGTGACATGGGACAGACACAAAAGGGTACTCACTAAATGATTTAGTTTCTGTGCACTTCGAGAACAGGTAAAACTAATTCATGGGGATAACAGGTTAGAACAGTGGTTACCTCTGGGGGTATTGATGGGATGGGGCATGATCGGGCCTCTGGTAGGCTAGAACTATTTCATAGCTTGATCTGGATGGTTGGCACATACGTATGTATGTGAGATTAATGTACTTTATGCAATGTACCTTACTCTGTGCATGTATGTGTATAAGATACACATGTATATTTTAAGGAAAATTAAAAACATAAAATATAAAAAGAGAACTGAAGCAAAGAAGTATGGATTTTGTACTCAGAGCCGTGACTTTTTTTTTTAAATCAAGGTATAACTTATTGAACTATAATTTATAGGTCATAAAATTAACTCATCCGCAGTATACAATTCAATGACTCACAGTAAATTTATAGAGCTGTGTAACCATCACAGCAATCCAGTTTCTGAACATTTCCATCCCCACCAAAATTCCCTTGGGACCGTTTGTCCTACACCCGTGCCGCCAGCCCCAGGTAACCACTGATCTGCTCTGTCTCCACAGACTGGCCTTTTTTGGACATTTCATGTAAATAGAATTATATATGTGGCCTTTTGTGTCTGGCTTCTTTCACTTAGCATAATGTTTTTGAGGCTCATCCACAGTGGGGCATGTATGTGTATCTGTTTCCCTTATATTACTAAGTAATATTCCATTGTATGGATATACCACAGTTTGCTCATTTACTCAACAGTAAATGTATGTGAGGATTATTTATTTGCTATGGTTTTTTAAACCTAAAGGTGATTCATTTTTCTCAAAACAAAATAACACACCTTCTTTCTTAGACATTCTATTCTTTGAAAGAGAATATCCTCACATGTCACCTTTTTCTCATAAACAGAAAGAAAAAGAAAATCCCTCAGCTTTCCACTGAGAAAGATATCTCCATGATGGCTCCCATAGCTGGAAGCAGCACCGACAAACTTGATTTCTCCACACTGAAATCTAGTGAGGAGAAAGCTTGGTGTAGGAAACTGTGCAGGCGAAGACAAGGTTCCTCTTAAACTTTGCCTTTATCAGGGTTACCCCTTCGAATTCTCTAATGTAATGTGTAAAATGGGAATCTTCAAGCAGGCCCTAAACACTGGTGTTAGCCCGTCAAACCATTCTGCCAATTTAGGCTTTTCTTTCCACATTTAAATTCTTTTAATGATTTATTATCATCGAAGAGTAAAAGTACTAAGCATATGTATCATATACATATACAGTAGAGTGTATCTAATTGGGAATAAAAGAAAGTTGTCAACATAACCACGTGTCTTGAGCAGCAGAGGTAGGAGGAGGAAAAGAAAAATCAATGGATTATTTATAAAAATTAATTTTTAGATGGTAACATTTCTTGTAGCTATGAAACAAATTGATTGCTTCACCAAAACTTTTTATTTAAAACCTTCCGTGGTGTAAGATTGATAAGTGAAGTAACTAAAGTCACTTCAGTTTCAAATCTTGGTGAAGTATTTTCTAGTTCTTTCATCTTCTTTTATATTATTTTTTCTTTTTGGTGTTTTATGAATGAGTACTTCTGCAAATGGTGTCCCTCCCATTTAGTTCAGGACTGGGCATAGTGGCTATTAGACAATGGGCTGGCTGATTGATTGTTTCTCATTTATTCTGGGGCTTGAGAAAGAAAGAGAAATAAAAAGGCCCTGACATCTGGCAGCATGTAAGTCACAGCAAGGCTGTGGAGAAAGCTGGGTTCCACAGAATATCAGCAATAATTAAATGGGGTCACTCCGGGACCCTGATGAAACAAGACCAGAAAAAGGTGTGTTCATCTTGTCTAAATGTGTACAAAGAAGGCTGTGTGACCACAAAAATAACCAAACAGCTCTCTCTTCTGGCTATCATGAGTAGCTCGGGCCCCTCTCCCCACCCACCTAGCATCCCCCTCCTGCCTCCTGGGGAAAAAGTTTGATGATATTCAGCCACCACATTGTGTTCGCTTCCCAACAGCACCCAATCCAAACAAATCTTTCCTTCTTTAAACTCTCCCCCAAATCACCCGCCATCAGACCAAATCCTGTAATGCGCGCTCCCAAACACCTCTTACTCAGATGACCCCTGGTTCCTCATGGTGAGCTCAGTCACCTGCTGCAGCAAGCTTAAAAACCTAGCTTCCTTTGGTGTGTTCCTGGTGGTTTTTGGCTGATGGGCATCAGCAAACTGAACAGGATATGCATAATAAGTGCCCTACATTCAGGCTCTATAGAAGGTACTGTTTTACCTCATGACTGAATAGGGCAAAGCCAGGGAACGTCAGCACTCATAGCTGCTATTTTAAAACATTACAGTTGTGGAGGTAAAGGAAGGAATGCCATGATATCTTTTTTACAGTTTAACTCCAAGGTTTGGGTAAAGCAGGTAGTAACAAATTTTAGCAACTTTAATCATTATCTGCAGTTACTGACGTAAGAGGGATGAACCTCCGTCATGTTCTATAATGGGGACAGTGACTTTGCCTCCTCTCTATGGGACACACACACACTGAGGTTCACTTGCAAATAAAACTCACTTTGACTTTGATAGATATAAATATAAATGCTCTTTGAATCTACTTTTGAAATTAAGAAAAAGAAGCATAAGGCTTTATACAACAGCAATGGCAATAATAAGCAATAAGAGAAATAAGACCATGAGTAAGGGAAATACACAGTAGATTTCAGTGGCAAAGCAGACAAATGAGAAACCAAAGGAGAGTGAAAGAAAGATGGAGAAGAGAAAATGAGAAAAAAAAAATGACCTGAGAGAGCAGGGCAGAAGGAGACAAGGAAGAATACTAAGACATCGGAAGGAGAATGGAAACCAGAGGGCAGCGGGCTCTCCCCCAGGAGGTTGCTGGGATGGCGTCCAGCTGGGTTTACCACGGATAAAATACGTGGACTGATTCTTTGCTCTGAAGTGACATGACCAAGTGATGCACTAGGATTTGTACTGTGGTGAAATTCAGCCCTTGGTTTTCCTTACCTCCACACCCTACTCTCACATATATTTTTCAAGGCAAATTTTTCTTAGTTTGGTTGTTAACACTTACATCTACTTTGGGAGGTAAGGTCACCTGGAGGAAGGGGATGCCACAAACACCCCAAAATGTGAATCTATCCCTGCTGCTGAAGTTGAAAAGATTGTTAAGCATGTTTGTTTACTTTGTTTGGTTCCTTCCCTGAGTCTATTAATCCAAAGCATCCAGTAGAAAGGATTCTGAAGCAAAGGGGACCTTTACATTTTTCATTTTTCTTAGCTAATTCCTAAGGCATTCTAAGAATACGTCCTCTTTTTTTATTTAACAAAGGTTGTGCTTAGGATCCCTTAGTTGTAAGAAGGCCAATCAGTGTCACTAATTGTAAGAATATAGATCTCACTTTGGAACAGAAATTTCTGTCTGTCGGGATAGATTTAGGACGTTATCTTTGATTATGTATGCTAATAAGTACACCTGATCAACAATATCAGTAATCTAACACTAAATTCAAATTTTTGTTAGCACTTTTATTAAATGTTCATATTTAGGCTCTGATCAGCACCTACCTTGGCTATTTTCTCTTCTATTTGTGTATAAATCTAAGGAGATATGAAATAGTTTTTCAGGCAAGCAGTATATGCTAACATACACAACATACCTGTGTTTTAATTATCTGTTCACTTTCCTTTCCCCCCCCACTGTTTGATAATTATAGTGTTCTGCCTAATGGACATATTTAGGAGGAATAAAATCATCCTCAAATCAGACTCTGCAATGAGATGCAACTAAGAAGTGGATCTGTACCAAAAAGAGAGTATTGAATAAATGTATTCTTACTGATTCATACATACTTTCATAGTATAATTAATAAATTAAGTCAAGATTTATTTTTTCTTCTCTTTGCATAATTTTGTGAAGATAACTGCACGAGCAATTCGAACTAGAAATGTCTTAGCCAGGAATACTAAAATTCCTTCCAGGGATCCATTATGACATTTATTTATTGAAAGAGCTCTTCATAAACCCTGTCCTCCACGCTTTGAGGGCAGATTGGTGAATCTTCAGATCTCTGGATAAAGGTAAATGTGTCTCACAGTTTATTTATTTATTTAATCTTTTAAAAAGATTTTATTTTTAAGTAATCTCTACACCCAACGTGGAGCTTGAGCTTACAACTCCAAGATCAGCACTCTACCAACTGAGCCAGCCAGGCACCCCTGTGCTTCACAATTTAAAAAAAGAATAAAAACATCAAATCATAAGCATAAATTAAATAATACCTATTCTCACTCATTTCTGTAGTTTCCTGATTGATAATGAATGATGTCAAATGGTATTTTCCTTGCCATGGTGTGCGTGTGGGCTGTAAAAATATAATCAGCTGCTAAGCATAAGAACTGCAAAGTTGTATCTGATATGTGAATATCAGAAAAAAAAGACCCAGATCATCGGCAGTATGATAATGTCAGAAACAGAGAAATTACAAAAGACCAAAATAATGCCTTATGTAATATTTCAATAAATTAGGACACACAGAGTGGGAAGACTCTTCTCTGTTTCTCTGTGGCGTTTGTAATAGTAAAAGTGGGTTGGGTGGGCAAAACAGGAGCGGGGTTCCTTCCTGCCTCTGCCACTACCTCTTCCCTGAGGGATTGGGCTGATTTTAAAATCAGTTTCATTTATATGAGTAAAAGAATTTTAAAATTCAGGAAAACAACAACAACAACAACATGGGAAACATGTCAAGATAGTTGCTCCAATCCAAGCAAGAAATTGGGAGCTGAAAAAGGGCCACCAGAACTTGGAAGGGCAAGACAAAATTGCTAAGGCAGATGTGACAGGGGCCAGCCCGTGGAGGTCTGGCTGAATATATCCCTAAAATACTCTGCTAGGATTTCTCTCAGGTTCAAGGCAAGGAACCGCTAACAGGGACACACGCGGGCTTTGCAGGAGTAACATGGCAGGGATGAACTCAAGAATACAGATAGCTGGGGAGCCTGAGTGGCTCAGTCGGTTAAGCGGCTGACTCTTGAGAATACAGATGGGATGAGCAAAGAGGCAAAACAAAGGTGGAGAAGAATGCGCATGGAGGGCAAGTGTGTGCACCGCAAGTGGGCAGTCCTTAATGTTACAATAACCCCCGTTGTGGGGGTGTCCGAAGAGGGGGGAGGAGCATGTCAGAGGCAGGTGGGGGTGGACAGCACTGACATACTTTCTGTCACTAAGCTTCTTTAAGTCCCAGAACGCTGGACTAGGCAATGAAAATTAGTATTACAGTTCCAATGCGAGAGTACATGAAAAAGCACTTGGTAAATCCCAAGCCCCGTAAGTATGTGGTGTAAAGACCGTGCAGGAGAAAGAATGTGGCCTTAACTCAAACCTCGCCTCCACTTGCAGGACTTTAGGCTAAGTCGCTTAATCTCATGGACATTCTTCCCCTAATGTAAATGACACAAACATAAAAGCAGAGATAATATATATATAGATAGCCCTGAAGACTCCACTGGAAAATGGTTAGGACTAAAAAATGAATTCAGTAAAGCTGCAGGATACAAAATCAGTATACAAAAATATGTTGCATTTCTATAAACTAGTAACAACAAACTATCAGAAACAGCAATTAAGAAAAAAATCCCATTTACAATTGCATCAAAAAGAATAAAACACCTAGGAATAAATCTGACTTAGGAGGTGAAAGACCTGTACACTAAAAACTCTAAGACACTGATAAAAGAAATCGAAAAAGACACAAATAAATGTAAAGATATTTGTAACCATGGATTGGAAGCATTAAATCTGTTAAAATGTCCATAATATCCAAAGCAATCCACAGATTCAATGAATCCCTATCAAAAGTATTTTTCACAAAAATAGAACAAACAATCCTAAAATTTGTGTAAAACTACAAAAATCCTAAATAGCCAAAGTAATCTTGAGAAAGAACAGCTGAAAGTATCATGCTTCCCGATTTCAAGGTATATTAAAAAGCTCTAGTAATACAAACAGTATGGTATTGACATGAAAAAAGACACACAGATCAATGGCACAGAATAAAGAGCCCATAAATAATCCCACACATATGTGGTCAATTATTAATTTATAACAGAGGAGCCATGAATACACAATGGGGAAAAGATAGTCTCTTCAATAAATGGTGTTGGGAAAGTTGGACAGCCACATGCGAAAAAAGGGACTGGACCTCTTAAACCATACACAAAAATCAACTCAAAATGGATTAAAGCCTTGAATATAAGAACCCAAGCCATAAAACCCCTAGAAGAAAACACAGGCAGTAAATGCTTTGATGTTGGTCTTGGTGATGATTTTTTTTTGATTTGACAGCAAAAACAAAGGCAACATAAAAATAAACAGGTGAGTTGACATCAAACTAAAAAGTTTCTGGCACAGCAAAGGAAACCGTCAACAAAATGAAAAGGCAACCTACTGAATGAGATAAAATATTGGCAAATCATGTATCTGACAAGTGGTTAATATCCAAAATAAAGAACTCATAAAACTCAATAGCAAAAAACCCAAAACTGATTAAAAAATGGGCAGACGCTCTAAATAGACATTTTCCCAAAGAAGACATACAGATGGCCAACAGACACATGAAAAGATGCTCAACATCACTAACAATCAGGGAAATGCAAATCAAAACCACAGTGAGATACCCCTTACTCTCGTTTAAATGGTTATTATCAAAAAGACAAGAAGTAACTAGTGTTGGTGAGGATGTTGGGAAAACAGTGTGGAGGTACCTCAAAAAAAAAAAAAACAGAACTATTCTATGATCCAGCAATCCCACTATTGGGTATTTATCTGAAGAAAACAAAAACACTAACTCAAAAAGATACCCCATGTTCATTGCAGCATTATTTACAATAGTCAAGATATGGAAACAATCTAAATGTCCATCAGTGGGTGAATGGATAAAGAAAATGTGATACACACATATATAATATATAATATATAATATATAAATATGATACACACCTATACACACACATACAATGGAATATGGGGATCCCATTCTCCTTACATTCCATTTTTCACTCTAGGTGATTTCTACCTATTTTCATGGAAGAAAAGCATAATGTTTGTTTTGGATGTTCTAGTTCTGATATAAACAGAAGTGGACTCCAAGAATGGAAAGATTTATGAACAGAGGTAGCCACATATAAAGCTTTGTATTTTCCGATCGTGTATCGAGTCCAAAGCTCACTATGGCATAACAGTTGAGTGTGTCCATTCTCACACCAGCTTTTGGAGTTGGGGGTCCTGGCTGTGGCACCAGTGAAATGGCTTCTCAGCTCCCCTGATGCAGGGGGTATAACTGACCTATGGCTCCACCATCACACTGGCACCAGGGCCTGCCTTCCCAGTGCTGGGCCTGGCAGGGGACTTACAGGCAGGCCTGTCCTTGCCATAATGTCCTATAACTACACTGTGGTCTAGGAATTTCCCTGCAACCTCCCTTCCTTCCTGCACAAGGTCAGATCTGCTTCATGGTCCGAGACTCTCCCAGACTCCTCCAGTTTCTTCACCCTCTTTTCACTCCCAGGCAAACACTTTCATAAATCTCTTCCACATCCAATCTCATCTTGGCATCTGCTCTTTGGAGGACCCGAACTAACACACCAGTTCTGCCATTTACTAGCTCTGTGACCTTGGGCATCTAACTTAGCTTTGTCTCAGTCTCCCTATGTGTTAAAGGCAGTAGTAATGCCCCTATCCCAGGATCATTGTGAATTATTTTTTATGCTTCTCTCAGTACTAGCAAAATACTTAGCACACATTAGATGCTGAATAAATATTTATTGGATGACTTAAAAAATAAAAGAAGGTCACAATGATCAATTTAAATAGGTAAACTGATGAGATGTAAAATGCTCTAGGCTAAATTGTGAGCTGATATGAAAATGGGTCAAACCAGTTTACCCTTGGTACAAAGTTATTATCCCCAATCTATGTTTTCCATCACTCTGCAATCTCTGTCCTCAGCAAAGCAACCAGAAAAACCTCATAGCTAAAGTCATTATTCAGAGACTTCTATGTCCTTCTGGGCCAAAGTTGGTCTTCACAGTGTAGTTTATTTTTTCACTTTCTTTCCTTAATTATTTTGAAATTAATCTTTTTTTTTTTGCAAGCTGCAATTAATATCCATTTCTTCTTTCACTTGCTTTCCTGGTCTGTGATGTGCTGACCTGTTTCGCCCCAGACTTGATTCATTTCTCTTTTGCTTTGTCTGCATAAATTTAGATCTTTTAACAGTTCAATTCTCATTCTCATTCTCTTAACACACTGTTGTCAACCTAAAGTTTTTCCCTTTTATCATATTCTCAAATCTTTTTTCTTCTAAATTTACACTGTTTTGGGGACTGAATCTGAAAGCAAGACTTCATGATCAAACCATGCATTTTCATCCTACTTTGTAGAATTGATGTGCACTTTAATAGACTTGTTTTCATTTTGAAAATGACACGCTGATGCAGCAGCAAAGCAGAAATGCACTGTGTCATCTACATAGTAAATTACTCCAAGATCACTGTAGCAGGAAGAGTTGCTGAAAGGTTTTATTTTTTTCATGAATTTTTAGCTTCTAAGAAAACAAAGTGGCTGCACTGAAAGGCTTTCTTGTAAATGGCTAATTTCTTGGATAATACCTTTGGAAACCATTTTCTATCATTGGGATGTTTAGTGTCATGAATGCTGTGAGCATGAATTCCTAGAGGTATCTATACCGTATACAGTTGGTGGCTTAAGAAATATTCCAAATGACAGTGATACTGTGTGTGTATGTGTGTGTGTGTGTATTTTTTTTAAAGTTCACTTACTTTGACATTAGTGGCAAATATTTTTTTTACAGTATTAAAACATTACAAAATATCTTTTCTCTCATTAAAGAGTGGTCCCAGAGATACTTAATCAACAATTTTTTTTACTGACTCATGGTCCCAGCTGAGTGCTGATGTGAAGAGAGTTCCAGTTATAAAGATTTGAGGCTGAATTACACCATCCTGAGGAAGTTCTTATGTAAGACTACCTCTCAACTCCTCTCCTTAGTCATGCAGAATTAACAAAGAACTGTATTGCTGGAAAAGATAACAAATCACAAATTGTCAGCATGCATTATTATGTTCACAAAAGATGCACGTTATAGCAAATGTATTTGTGGCTTTAACTGGCTGCCATTAAGTTATCTTGGATACAGTGTAGGCCAAACAGATGGGAATGCTGGGAGTATGGTTGCAATTGGTACAAATGACTCTTTACTGGAAATGGTGCTCAAATTGAAAATATCACAAAGGAGGATGAGGCAGGGAAGATTCATGTTATGTCAAAAGTAACTACTTTTTTTTTTTCCATGGAAAATCTTGGTTGAGAATTCATTCTGATTTCATGAAATTCATCCAAGGTAAATTTCCTGTTTTCAAGTTTCCCTAGCTCCATTTTAAACCTTGGCGGTAGTAATCACAGCTATGCATCAGGAATTCCCATGGTTTGCCAGGTAATATTTTTTCTGACGGTGGGCAGGCCAAAAGGATGGTGCCAATTTCCAAATCTGACTTGAAGAGATTTGCTGAAAGACAGTCTCACTGGTGATTAGGTTATATCTGCACTACCACAGAGTTCCTTACTAGCTAACTCCTATCCTTCATGTTTAATTTTTATGCCACTTCTTTGAAATTTCTTCTGTAGACTGGGCTACCTATCAATCTCAGTCATGGCCTCCCTTAGTATTTGGGAATTCATCTCTTGTACTTATGATGTTAAAATGTACTTGCTGCTTTGTCTTGTTCTCCCATTTGGAATGCAAATTCTCTGAGGTTGGTGGATGTCTAAGTCTTGTTCAATTTGTATCATCTGCCTTCATGAAGGATGAAGTTGGCCTATCGTAGACACTCAGTAAGCCCTAAGTAAATGAACAATCATGGATTCTCATCTATAATCTTATCTTGTATTCATTTATTCATGATTTCTCTGTCCCTTTATGCTATGAAGCATATATAGGTATGGGGTGGACTTTACTTATCTTCACATCCTTTACAACCTCTAATATAATGCTTCACACAAAGTAGATGTGTAAGTATCTGCTGAAAGAACAGGCTGATGACTCAGTAATCAATGTTGAGTTAGAAAGGCACAGGTCTAAGTTCAAAAGGCTGTATTTGTGGTCTCTGCTTTGACAGAAACTAGCTGTCCTTGGGATTAAAAATTCGGTTCTTTCTTGCAGTAGAGTGCCTTTTTGATTAGATGAGATGCAAATCCTTAAAAACTGAAGAAGCCTGGTTGGCAGAGAAGGGAACCTATAAGGGTAGCAATTGGATGACATTAAGGAAGAGTTTGGATTAACAGACTAGTGAAAACAGTTGTGATCAGTCTTCTCTGCCTGAGAGAAATCTACAAGAAAGAAAATAACGGGTCACTCACTGTCTCTTACTCCAAGGTGGCCCTTGAAATTCTGTCATCATCTTAAAGACAGTTTGAGTCTACTTATAACAAAAGTAGGGTTTTCATCAGGCTGAGTATATGAACCTTATATTCTTATGGAAGGTTTTCAAGGATTAAAGCCATCTTACAGCAACTTAAAAATAAATCCAATTTGTTTTATATATATTATATACCTGAATACATATTTTAGTATATGTATTTATTATATTCAAATGTATAGTTTATAATATAATTACATATAATAGAGAGATAAATAAAACCTTTATTGTCAGAGTGCCTGGGTAGCTCAGTTAAGTGTCTGCCTTTGGCTCAGGTCATGATCCCAGGGTCCTGGGATCGAGCCCTGCATCAGGCTCCCTGCTCTGTGGGAAGCCTGCTTCTCCCTCTCCCACTCCCCCTGCTTGTGTTCCCTCTCTTGCTGTCTTTCTCTCTGTCAAATAAATAAACAAAATCTTTAACAAAAAAAACTTTATTGTCGAATAAACAAAGTTTATCTTAATGAAACATTATGTTATTATTATAGTATTTATTAGTATTATAGTATAGTATTTATTCGTATTATAACCAATACTATAGGCAATATTGCCATCTATTTTCTTTTACTTTTCACAATTTCTATTTAAGCTTACTTTATTCTTGATAATAAACCCCTTTGTATTAACACATTCTATTAATATAGTGAAACCAGCCATCAAGCTAAGATTGAGAGTTTAGACTTTAGCACGTGGAAGCCCATTATTGAGAATGATATCAAGAAAGACAGCAAAATAATGATATCTGAGCTCTAGAAACATATTTTTTTTAAATTGGCATTGAGACAAGTCATCTTAGAATACCTTATCCTCTGTTTTCAAATAGCTCCCTGGAGAAAATAAATATTACCTTCTTAGGAGAAATCTTCCAAACCTGCATTGTTGGCTGTGATGCAGAAACCGTGACTGTTTTTTTTTTTTAATCATCTCTTGATCTTGTCAGCACATCATTAATTTGCTATTAAACTACCTGCTTTACGAAGTTTATTTTGTAGCGCGGCATGGTTCTTTCTCTCTTTAGTGATCTCATGAGACAACAAATTACTATGTAAGATAACGAATGACTAGAACTTGGCAGATCTAATATTTCTGTTGTTTTCCCTGCTTCCATTGAGATGCTGTCAATCCCTAACAGTGTTATAAACAGATGGCTAATTGTGACAAAGCTCTGTATTGTTAATGCAGAAACTTGCCTACTTCTTGGTAACATATGGTTTAAAAAATAATCTCACAGCATTTCTAAACCCAGGACTACTTCTAAAACTTTTGAGTAATTTGTGAATTTCCATTTTGTGTTGTACTCTCTTCAGGAATGAAATCTGGTTTTTGGAAGAGAGAAGAAGGGTTTGATATAACTCGGTGTAGGGCTTGGCTAGGGTTGCCGTAACTAGTGACCATGGCCTGGGTGGTTCAGAACAACAGAAGTTTACTCATTCTCCATTCTGAAGTCTAGAAGTCTGAAATCAAGGTGTCATCTGGGCCGTGCTTTGTCTGAAGGCTCCAACGGAGAGTATTTCCTTGCCTCTTCCTCCTGGTGAGTGCCAGAAATCCTTGGTGCTCCTTTGTCTTGTAGCCACGATACTTAACTCTCTGCCTTTGTCCTCACATAGTGTTCTCTCAGAGTGTCTATGTCCTCTCTTCTTGAAGGACACCAGTCACTGGATTAGAGCCACCCTGTTCAGAATGACCTCAACCTGACTTGATTACATCTGCAATTTCCAAATAATGTCACAGTCACAGGTTCCAGGGATGAGGAAGTTTGAACCTACACCTCCAGGAACTTGTTAAAAATGTCTCAGGAATTTCCAGTGTCTTCCTTAGTGAAGCACTTCTGCTCTAAGAAAACAAAAGCATTGACGAACCATGAGAGACGATGGACTCTGAAAAACAAACTGAGGGTTCTAGAGGGGAGACGATGGACCCTGAAAAACAAACTGAGGGTTCTAGAGGGGAGGGGCGTGGGGGGATGGGTTAGCCTGGTGATGGGTGTTAAAGAGGGCACATTCTGCGTGGAGCACTGGGTGTCATGCACAAACAATGAATCATGGAACACTACATCAAAAACTAATGATGTAATGTATGGTGATTAACATAACAATAAAAAATTTAAAAAAAGAAAAAAGAAAACAAAAGCATTAACAATAGAAAGCCCTCCTTTCCATGTTGGGAGTATTTTCATTTTGATTAATGTCTATTCTTTGCCCTTGAAAACAATGCCTGGTCCAGGTCAACCTATGTGGGTCAGGAATGAGTGCAGAGCTGATGTTTTCAAATATCATATTGTGTAGTTGGAACTGGAAAGATTTCTCAGAGTACCATCTCTGAAGGGATTCAGTATTGTCCATGTCCTTGTGGTGACTAACGTGACTTAAATGTTAATAACAGGTACAATAACTGCCTGCAACAGCAAATCGCTGGGCTCAAGTGTAATTTGTATGAGAGATGTACATTCAAGTTAGGGATTCCCTAATCTTTCTAGTGCTTTGTCTTGCTTTACCAAAGTTTTACTGCATTATGTCAGAGTTCTATTTCTGAACTTCAGCTTCAAAATAAGAGGTGGGCTTTGATTCTTAAGGGCAAATACCCACGGCAATCCTTAGCGTCCCTGCTCTCAATTAGCATCAAGCATCAACTGAAAGCAGAGCTCCTTTCCATAATGTCAAGTTCTTGGCCATTTATTGTCTGGCAAATCCAAATCTTACAAAACCAGCTCTGCTCAATAATCTAGTTCTATAGCTACCAGGTTCCTTTAGATAACACGATCGGTGAGAATTCTGAGTTACATTCAGACTAACTTCATAAAACTGTGAAAGACTGTCAAATTAAGTGCATAGCATTTGAAACCTTTTGCAAACAGCAATGTAACGTGCTATCTAAATAATGTGATATTTAGATACCTACTCTTTTTTTTTTAAAGATTTTTTATTTATTTGACAGAGAGATAGAGAGAGCACAAGTCGGCAGAGCGTCAGGCAGAGGCAGAGGGAGAAGCAGACTCCCCACCGAGTGGGGAGCCTGACTCGGGACTCGATCCCAGGACCCTGGGATCATGACCTGAGCAGAAGGCAGACGCTTAATGACTAAGCCACCCAGGTGCCCTAGATACCTACTCTTTAAACCTTAAAGGATAATAGAAAGGATCCATTTTAAGACTGAAACTCAAATATTGTCAAAAAATAAAATTAATATTGATCTTATACAGAAACAAATGTAATAATCCTGTATAGCAGAAACATAATTACTCAGTTCAGCTCATGTCAAAAAATATAAGAAACATCCTTCTTTACCTTTATATAAATTTATTGTGGCTGTAGGCTTTAAGTGAATTAACGAGCTAAAGAGTACTAACAAATAGACTAAACCATTCAGGGAGCCCTCTGGTTGGCCCACCTCTTCTGAGGTCCCTCTCAGCAGGTGAGATGCTCATGGAGGTAATCTGGCCTAAACCCCAGGCCTTGGCTTTTTTTTTTTTTTTTTAAAGGTTATTCAGGTAATTCCAATATGAAGTCAAGGTTGAGAACCATAGGGAAACAAGGAGGCAGCAGAGTGGGCCAGCTGAAGGATGGAACAATGGACCAGGTTACACTCTGATGGGGCAAGAAAAAGCATGTATCCTGGTCACTCAGGTGGTTTCCTGGACCTCGAACCATCCAGCAGAGTTTGGATACTGGGCAGCTAAAGCAATTCTTTATTTAGGCCAGGAGGGCCTCTCCCTGGGAACTTAGACTGGGGAGCCAGTTTGGCTTCTGGGGCGGCTTCAGAATCCACGTGGAAAGAGCCAGGCCTTTGTTAGAAAAGGAACATGTTCAAATCCACATGGGCAGATCTTCTTTTCAAACACCCAAAGACCCACCCTTTTATGTTGTCTCCACCAGACTATGAGTGTAAGATTTTTGGAAGGCTGGGCATTGGTAGATACTGCCTTTTTTCATACTTTTCTTTCCAGAGAAGGTCAGGTCACACAGCAATAGAAAAATAGATGGTAAAAGTGGATTTTTACATTGCAGTTTGTATAGTTCATGTGAATCAAAGCCGAAAGGGAATAAAAGCTTTAAGAAAGCAACTTTAGGGAGAAGCAGCAAGCAAAGATGCTAATGAGAGCTTTAAAAGCCTCAGTTTTGGAAGGAACAGTCATCTGGCAGCATGGTAGATTCTGAGGAAGGATTTCTTCCACTTATGTTCAGGTTCATAAACTATGTAGGGATACAAATGGGCCTAGACCAGTCAGCCTCCAGGGCAGTTGAAAGCCAGAAGACTTTTTTCTTTCTCCCACTGTTCTTAGTTCATTTCTTTTCCCCCCAGACTCACTTAAGTCTCCACCAGGACCTGTACCTGCCAATGAGAATGGAAGTCTGTCCACATGACTCTCTAATAGAGTGTGTCTTAACAGCAATATGATTTGAGCCCCATACCTAAACTAAAATTCTCTAGTAATTGCATTACAAAAGCCAAAAGAAACAGATGAATTTTTTAAACATGAATTGTAATATTTTATTTAGCCCCATGTATCCAAAAGGACTATTTCAACATGCAACCGATGTAAACAATTGTTAATGAACTATTTAACATTCTCTTTTTTTGGATTATGTCTTTGAAATGTCGTATGTATTTTATACTTAGAGCGTATCTGAACTTGGCCCCTCCATTTTAATGGGAAATAGTTAATACTTAGATTCCATACAGTTTACAGTTGAAAAGGTGTGGTTTCAAGTAGACTTAAAAGTCTTCCAATCAGTGAACGGAATATAAATTTTTATTATTTATTTATTATTTATTTTATTTTTAAAGATTTATTTATTTATTTTAGAAATGGAGAGAGAGGGAGAGAAGGAGCAAGCGAGTATGAGAAGGGGAGAGGCGGAGGGAGAGGAAAAGAGAGAATCTCAGGCAGAGTCACGCTGAGTGTGGATCCTGACCCCGGGGCTCGATCCTAGGACCCCGAGATCATGGCCTGAGCCGAAACCAAGAGTGAGACGCCCAACCAACTGAGCCACCCAGGTACTTCCAGAGTATCAATTTTTAAATTTAAATTAATTAAAATAAAAACCTCATTCCTCTGTCACAAGCACATTTTGAGTACTCAACAGTGACAGCATGTGGCTAGCAGCTATCGTGCTGGACTGCGGGGCGCTACCTGTCAAGATGGTCCCGAGAACTAACAACTCAGGAACGGCTGGGCAGTTTTCTATTTCCTAACTGATGAGGGTATGCAGCTGGTGCTGTGATCGCTTTATGTGTCTTATTAAAAAGCAGGGCTTTAAGGGGCTATCCTCCTAGAGAAACACAATCTAAACTGATGTTTTGATTTCTATCTGACCCCTGTGTCTCTTTTCCCATTGGTTTAGCACTGAAAGAGCTGAGTGGTATGATGAATTTTCAACCTCTAAATCCTTATAGAGTTCAAAAAAATACACTATCCCTTCTGCTTTCAAAAAAACAAGCAATCTTCATCTTCAATCCATTTATTATTTCACTGCACATGTAATTTATCCTGTTAGGCTTCAAGGCAAAATAGGGGCAACTCTTCTTCACTCATACTCCACTTTCCCTCAGTAAGAGGAAGCACATTCGTATTTTATGAATCGGAAGTGTAAGAATTAGCTGGAAAAATAGCCAAATTGATCTGGGGGTAGGGATACAAGCCATCAACACATAAACCTCTTGCAGTGTGTCAATGGATCTAAAAGCCGACTAAAATCAAACTACCTTTGATTTTCCATGTGCTCTGAGTTTGAATTGTCCTCCAAATTTCAACTGCCATTTGCAGAACAGTGAGCCAATTCTTCTCCAAGACTGTCTTAGGTCTTCTGAAAGTAGTTTCTTAGGCTTATGGTCTTATAATAGTATTATTATAACTTTGCAACTCTCACTTTTAAGCCTAAATGTGTTCAATAATATCATGGTAAAACGTGTAGGGTCCAGTGTTTTGAGCCACTGGTATCTGGAAACACTTTGTACAACCAGATGCTTAATCAATGAAAGTCTGAATTAACTATAAAAAATAAAAAGAAAGAAATATTCAAAGAGTGAAGGCTAGTATTTATAGATCACCAACTCAAACCAATAGCTAGTATAGCCTGTTAAACTTTATGGCAAAAGACTCATCCAGAAAAAATCACCTTGGATTTCAGATCATGGAACAATTGTGCCAAATCAGGTCCTAGTGTTCACAGTGCAAAGTAGCCTAATTAATACTCTTTAAGGGGAAGTCTCACATATACTCAAGCTTCTAATTTGGATTCCACTCCTTTAGAACTTGTAAAAAATTCAGAGGAGGATTGAGTTGAGATTTACATGAAATTTGCCAAGAGAATAAATAAACAGGATTTTAAAAGCAGTGGTTAAGCTACTCAAGAAAACAAGCTATTGTTAAGGATTTAAAGCACATTATTTTCTGCTAATGTACAAATGAGTCGTCTCTATGCTTTAAAATAGGCCCTTGAAGACAGTTCCTTAGTAACAGTTCTAGCCATGTTTTTGAATGAAACCTACAGTTGAAGTCAATAAACCCGCATTTCTTTCACAATAGTACTTTGGTGGTTCCTAATGCAGACTTGCCTTCCTCCCCAATTAATCTTCTCTAGTGAGTTATGACTGAATATGAATGGGGAATGACCGTTCTGGAAAGTGGAGGTGCCTGCTCAGGTACTTGAGAAAATAAGTGACACTAGTGGACAACGAATAGAAGGAAAAGGCGAGGTGTCTCAGCCTCACTACCATCTGTGGCTCATAAAGGCACTTTAATGACAAGCCCTTTCTTCCCGGAGAATTTAAATGTGACACATGAAGTACAATGCTCCATCTGTAGCCAACTTTTAATTTTTTTCTGGTCCTACTTTAATGTCCGCGTAGAGCGGCGGTAGGTGGAGGAGGAAAAGGAAAATAAGAGAGAAGATGATAGCAGCAAATCCCTACTCTCATGACATAGCACCTCAAATGTCTACATTTCAATCAAAAATTACTCATCATACCAAGACCCAGGAAGATCTCAAACTGAATGAAAAAAAAAAAAAGAAAAAGAAAATCAACAGACGGCAACACTCAGGTGGCAGAGATGTTAGAATGATCTGGAAAAGATTTTAAAGCAGCCATTTTAAAAACGCTTCAATGAGCAATTACCAACATGCCTGAAATCAATGGAAAACAAAGTCTCAGCAAAACAATCAAGAATAACAAATGTGATCTGTCAGAAAGCCATTATACAGGATACTCAATCTCAACATTAGAGCATTACAATTTTAATGTATCTGGCATTCTGTTAAGAGGCAACAGTAAGACAATTTTTAGAGACAGAAGCATAGCTCTGTGTTCTGTTTGAGCTGATGATGTGAAATCCCTCATACAGTGAGGAGCTGTCACTTCTCAAAACATCTAAACAAATTTTTGAAATGACACAGAACATTTCTCATTCATACCTCCTTTGTAATTTTAGTTTGCAAATGGGAAGAAGAGATAGACGCTGACAAGTAGTGTGACAGACAACAGTGAAGGTTGTGGGGACAGAACTCTGAGAACCGGTGACTAGAGTCGACGGCACTGTTCCACTGCAGTAACTAATTAAGCCGCTGATTCATGCTACTGGATTCAGCCACTGATTCCAACCTGGTAACCAGGTGAACTTGTACATACATTTCTTCACACTGGAGTTCTTGGAATCAGCAAAGAGGCTTGCTGACAAGACTGAAGGACTAAAAAAAAAAGACTAAAATTGAAGATCATGATGTCGACATTTTCAAGAAACCCTACTTTAGGACCCAAATCAGGATCTGTGGTACCTCCGCTATGTACATTTTGCAGCTCTACTCTACCAAGGAATATAGCGAGTGATCATTTTAAGGTTGAAGAGACATTTTCAGGAGAGCATTAAACTGTTCTCAGTAGACTCCCTTAAAAAGTCAGAGAAATCTTTTATTACTTTTAAAGGATTTTTGTTAAAAGGGACCGAGAACAGAAACATTCCTTTGTGCTTAAGTTAATTGTGAATGGTCTTAAAATGTTGCCTCTGTCTAGAAAACAGTCTTCCTCAGTGTGACCTAATTATTCAGTTATTACCGCAGGCTGAAGCGCCCTGTTGGTTTGAGTCTGAAAGTCTTATCATCACGGACTCTTCCATTTTTTATTTGTGTCCATGTAACCTGCGTGTCCACCGCGAGGCCAAACACATGCCCACAGCCAAAGGGTTCCAGTGGCCGTGATGACGTATGTCTCACTTGCCCTCCTGGCAATGAATATGACCTTCTGATAGAAATGGGAGGGACGGAGGTCCAAAGAGGATAGGTGTGCAAGGGTAGCGAGCAGCTTGCTCAGGAACTGCCCAGGCTGATGGAACGGGCAAGAGAAGCAGACTTCCTTAGATGCTTCTGTTGTGGAACTCGGTGTCTTGGGGATCCTTATCAAAACAAAGATGATTCACTCCAAATTCTCTGGCCTTACGTTGATAACACTGCTGGATAGGATACTGACTTAATGACAAGTTGATCTCGGGAGAGGGCAAAAAGGAACACAATCTTGGACAAACAAAGACTAGAGGAAGAATCTGGTGAAGCAGATTATATTCTTTCAAAGTTTAAATTCCTAAGTGTTACCTCGGAGATGATTAATTTGTTTTCCTGCTATAAACACCGGTGCTGAAAAATCAAATTACTCAATCTGTTGGTATATTAACATTCATAATTGTGTTTATTGAAACACATGGTCATTTACTTGATGGAAATGTAATATTGGCTTTGAGATATTTTCATCTGTGCAGATTGTCATAATAATCTGACTACATTATGGTAATGGTCACTTTACAAAAATGCAAGTTATAAAATGGCAACAGAATGTTGCTGTTTTATGCCATTTTCCCAGTAGAATCTCAATGATACATTAAATCAATCATATTTACTATACTTCGAGGAGAAATTTTACTGAACAATTATCATCCTGATTTAATATACTTTTCAGAAGATTTAGCTGGAGCCTGACATGACTGATGTGATTCACAATCTCTACTATGAAGATGTGTAAGGCTATTTTCATTCTGATTGCGTTAGTTTTGAAATAGAAACAAAATTAAAATCTACTCAAAACTGGCAACAATACAGTTATTCATTGAAAGGTTTAGTGTTTTGTGTATGAATCATGAGTCCTTAAATTCTATGAATTTATGTTCCTGGGTATTTAAACTCTATGTTTTGATGATTTGGAACCATTTTGGGAAATTAAATATTCAATTATGTATTCTTACCATTAAATAAAGTTTGAGGGCCAAATTCCTTTTAGAACCCAGACAGGGCAAATTTTCAGCAGAAAAGATATTCGAAATGGAATGGAAATATTGAAGTAGAAATATACAAATATTTAAACATTGCTAGAATTATTCTCTTCTGTTTCTTCTCAGAGGTGAGAATACCTTCAGCAGTTACAGACTTAAAAGTAACACTATTATTAGTAGAGATACATAGAAAAGAAACAGCGCTCTGTAGTCTCATTTAGATGGCACCCTGTCCAAATCTGAGAACTGGTGTATCTGTAACAAGTTGTCTTTAAAAAGATTGTATTCAAAATCAATGAGTGACTAATTGCTTCTGTTTGTTTTCTTCCTCACCAAGTAGAGGAAAAATGCTCTCCCCTAATTACAGGATTGCCACTTACTAGCTGTATGACCTGCCATGTGTTATTTCACCTGGGTGAGAATTTCCTTATCAGTAAAATGGGAACAGTCCTAGAACCACCTCTCATGCTTGTGAACAGCTAATGAGCTCTGCATGTGAAATGCCAAGCACGATGTGTGGGATGCATGTGAAGTGAAAATAACTGTTTCTTTTTCAGTAACAATAAAAAATTAGCTGTAAGTTTGATTAACGTGAGTTCTGTATTAAAACTTTTAATTTCGGCATTACAGCGTGATTTAGGATTTAAAATAATCTGTTTTGTTCAATGTGTGATGTTTTAACGATATTAAGGTTGTTGATTTTAAAAAGACAGTACACATCATTATATGGATTAGTAAGAATTTTTTGTAGGCTGTCACTGAAGCCCCAGACTTGAAAACACATGATTTATCAACCCAGAAAAATCCCATGGATACTTTATACTCATTTATGTATGAATACTTTTTTTGTATTCTTCAAAATTTCAGATGATTTGAAACACTCTTACTTCAGTCTGAGTTACTGCCATTTGGGACTTGCTCAATCTCCAGTCAAAGCCCGGATGATGGCATCTGGTGAAAGGCAGGGATAGTTTTAGATAAATTCTTTTTTTAAATTTTATTTTATTATGTTATGTTAATCACCATACATGACATCATTAGTTTTTGATGTAGTGTTCCATGATTCATTGTTTGCGTATAACACCCAGTGCTCCAGTTTTAGATAAATTCTTGCAGTTGCAAGATGGTTTTTACCTAAAGCGATTGCCATGAACTAACTCCGCCCACACGCCCAGGACCACCCATTCCAGTCAAATAGTGAGCAGTGCTTGCATATCTTGTTCCTCATGCTGAAGGGCAAGGAACGTTCCTAGCTTTGTGAAATAGGAAGCACTGAACTTTTCTGTCAGACATAGTCTATGGAAATTGGCACGCTTTGCCCTGAATTTTTTTAAATATTTTATTTATTTTTAAATCAGAGAGAGAGAGAGAGAGAGAGAGAGGACAAGCAGGGGGAGCGGCAGGCAGAGGGAGAGGGAGAAGCAGGCTTCCCGCCAAGCAGGGAGCCCGACGAGGGGCTCCATCCCAGGACCCTGGGATCATGACCTGAGCCGAAGGCAGACGCTTAAATGGCTGAGCCCCCCAGGCGTCCCTGCCCTGAATTGTTGTTTTTGTACACTGTGTGGCATAGCCAGCTGGGAAATCTCTTTATGACTGAGATCTCAGCCTGCTCCTTCTTTCCCTCAGAGCGGGTGCTTGTGAAGCTCTATCTGGTCAGTTCTCACAGGAAGGACATGCCATACACACCGACAAATGGCTGAATAAAAACAGAAGTTCTGCCAAATGCTGTTACCTGTTGATAATTATTTCTCTCAGTATTGTCAAAGATCCAACTATTTAAAATACTAAAAAAAAAAAAATCCAACCTTTATCATATAAATTCAGAAAGTGAAGCAAAGAAATGAGACAATTTGGGGGACAATCAGGCAAGAAAAATGGCTTCAATTCTTCAATTTGCCTATTTGCCTTGCTTGTGTAAGACCTTACTTGGAGGTGGGGGGTTTATAAATGTAAATTTACTAAGGTTTTCTATTATATTGATTACTTTTAAAAGTAATATTTTTGGGGGGGCAATATTCTCAAGAAATCTTTGCTGAAGGCTTAATTGAATGTGAAGCCTCAGGCAGTGCTATTTTTATTTATTATACTGTGAGTTCACCTAGACTACCCTTAAAAAACTTCGCAAGTAATTTTTCTGAGTTCAAGCCTCGGATAGTCATGGGGTTCATGAAGTTATGGGGCTTAAATTCTGACTGGATATTGGAGAACACTTATGATTCTACCTTCTGATCATCCAAGCCCTGAACGTAGGTGCCATCTTGAACAAAGTCTTGGAGATTGATCTGAACACCTCCTGTGTCTTCCCATTCCTCTCTATTCTCATTCATCACTTTTCTCCTGGCTTACAGCCTTCATCTGATCTCCATTCCACTCATCACGTGGGTGATCAGAGTGATTTTTCTTAAACACAAAGTAGCCCTTATTCATCCTTTACTTAAAACCCCTCAGTTCCTTACAAGAATTTTCAGGATGAAGTTCCAAACTCCGTAGCCTGACACACGAAACCTTTGCATAACGTGTGTCTTACGTTTTCCCTCCTTCTCCCTGCACTACCATCCAAACACTTTTCTCAAGAGCTATATGGAAATGCTTGTAGTAACCCAGCTACTCCCTACCTTTAGATGAGCTCCTTCCTGTGCCCCAGACCAGTCGTTCTCAACACCACGGAAGGTTGCATTCCAGAGGATATTTGGCAATGTCAGGAGGCTTTTTGGCTGTCACACTGGCATGTCATGGGCAGAGGCCAGGGATGTTAATAACATCCTAAAATGACGGGATAGAGCCTTGCAACGAAGAATTATCCCATTCAGAATGCCAAGTATGAGAAACCCTGCTGTAGACCAGCCTTTATGTCTTTACCCATTTTCTCCCACTCTTCATTTAAAACTCAACTCAGGAGTTCCTGTCTCTAAAAATATTCCTTTAAACACCATCTGGTCTCATTTTGATTCCCCCCTTCTGTCCTTAATAAGTGCCCTGGACCCCCATTGCCACCCTCCCACCAGAGCGCTCATTATCTTCTTTCCTCTCCTACAGATTCAAGAATGCTTTGGAATATAATCTTGGGAGCCTATTAGGTACTCAACGAATGTTTATTGATTACACAGAAGAATAAAGATAATTAAGGTGAACTGGCCTATCCATGAGAGTCAGCAGCAAAGTGAAGTGGTTATAACAGGTGTAAGCCTCTTTTGGGTATGGTTACTGATTTCTGAAATGCTTTTGGGTGAGAGCAGAACTTGTATCTATTTAGAAATTCACAGAGGAAAATTAAGATGTCATGAAAATAAATGAATTTTGGAGTTCTATGTACTGGTTTTCCTACAGTTTCCATTTTCTATGTGGACAACAAGACAGCCATATGAATAATGGACAGCTTGAAGTGTAAGCAATGGGCCCAGCTTCATCCAAGGCTAAATATCACTATTCATTTATTTACCAAATATTCACGAGAGCCTGCAATCTGCCAGGGACCCTGCTGGTACTAGAATATGATGGTGAGCAGAAAGCTCTGTGCCTGCCTTCATGGGGCTACAGTCTAGTGGGAACAACCACAAAAAAATCTAGTAATGTCATAAACATAGAATTACAAACAGTGATAATTCCATGAAGAGAAGGAAAGGTATTGGGAAGGAGGCAGGGGAGGGGGTGACTGACCTATTTGAGAGTCAGCAGGGTCTTTCCCAAAGGTAAAGAGGTTGGGGTTGATTTCAGGCTGGGGGAGGAGGCGCGGGGGTGGGGGAAGGGGTCCAACAAGTGGGAGAAGAGATGCACCAAAGCTGAGGTGGGAGCAGGTCTGGCATGTTCCAGGAAAGGAGAGAAGACCATGTGGCTGCCATAGTGGAGGGAGGGTGGGGAGTGGGAAGATGGGTGGAGTGGGAAGGTGGGTGGGGTGTTTTAGGGAATGTTCAGTGTTTAAGACTTTGGGCTAAAAGAAGTTGGGGGGGCCCTATGCATATAGTCCTTCCTACTACAAAAATTCACAGTAATGTCATTCGAGGTATACTTTGTTAATGAAAAATAGCTATCAGAATGATGAAATCTTCCCAGATTGCTCTTTAGATTGGAATCTCATAATTGTAGGAGTTTGTTAGGACTACTGTGACAAATTTCCATAAACCCGGTACTTGAAAGCCAGAGAAATGTGTTCTCTCTCAGCTCCAGAGGCTAGAAATCAGACATCAAGGAGCCGGTAGGGCTGCATCCCCCCCTGAAGACTCTGGGGGAAAGTGTTCCTTGCCTCTTCTAACTTCTGGCGGCTCCTGACATTCTTTAGGTCTTCCTGTGGCTTTCCTCTCTGTGTCTTTAAGTGCCAAGTGTCCCTCTCCTTTCTCTTATAAGGATACCAGTCATTGGCTTTATGGCTGACTCTGAACACAGGAAGATCTCATCCCCAGATCCCTAACGTAACTGCATTTGCAAAAACCCATTTCCAAATGAGGTCATGTCCACAGTTACTGGGGCTTTAAGACCTAGTCATATCTTTTTAGGGTCCACAATTCAAGCTACTAAAATAGTGTTTATTTCAAACAAGTTATTGAACTTGGGAGTTATGGTTATCTTCTTTCTTACAGTAGTCATATCAATTCTCCACAACCGTTTACCACCACTAAACAGAACAGCAGCTACAGAGGCAAGCATTAGACTGCTGGTTGTGAGATGTGGCGTCTCATCCTGGTTGGGCCCCTCTCTGGTGTATGAGCTCTTAGAATGAGGAGTTACTCTTGATCTCTCTCTGTGTTATACCTCTAAACATTTCTTCTATGAATCTCTAACATCATGACTCTATTCCTGGTTCTGCTCATTTCTCCTAGCTCATGCTGACTTTAGGGCCTCTGGTCCTCCTGTTCTAAAATATTTGCATCCTTCCCTCTGAATCAGTGAGGAAGGTGGCAGGGCCCTCCTTCACCCCGGTAGCTGGATGCCTACTGTAGGTCCCAGTTGGTCAGCTCTAGACCATGGCTTGCCAAATCCATGTATAGAGACAAATACTGTTATAGGGGCCATTTAATTGGGGAATGAAACAGTATGGAATCTGGGGCAAGACTTTTCTTGTCCTCATTAGAGGACCAGACCCCAGGTGAAGTTAGTTTGACACCTGAAGTTAAAGAAACATGAGCTAGTTAGAGAGAGTTGTGAGCAAGCAGAGAGCTAAGTTTCTGATTCAGCTGAATTACAGTGCAAACAAGCACCTCTGTAGAGTTTAAGATAAACATAACTCAACCACACTAAGATGTTGTTGAGATAAGCTAAAACCCTTACTAACTAGACAGAAGCATTATTATTAGCCAGTGTCTGGTATAACATGACATAGATATAGACACAAACTAGATGAGGGATGCCTATTATTTCCATCATAAAAAGTAGTTAGAATTCCAACCATGGGTGATGTTAAGTTTTCTATTGAAAGCGATCATCTCTCCCTAAACTGGGTTTGAGTCCATGCAGTCATCAAACTGCTGGAGTTTAAAGAGGCTCTCAGAGGTGGGAGTTGGATCCTTTCAGCCATTGTAGGTGTCTATGAAAGACCCAGAAAAATTAATCTGGCAGTGTACCAAAGGGAAAGAAATAATTGAAAAAGAGACACAAAGGGAGAAGAAAGACAACTTTTTAAAAAGTTGAATCCTGGCAGAATTATGAGGATATTTTCACAACACTCAATATATTTTTAGATGGCTTCCTTCATAGACCCCCAACACAAAATGCATCACAGAGAAGTACAAAAGAGCAATAGTCCTTTTTATGAGAGTCTGTTCATAGAAAAAGAAAAAGAAGATTTCGCCGGCAGCAGAAATTTGTTCCACCTAGCTCTAAATGGAAATCACTTTCAAAGCAGTTATGGAAAAATTTAGCCAGGTTCCCAAACAATATAACATGTTCAATGCAAAGACTGACTCTCAGAGCTTGTGCTAGCAAATCATTATTCTTGCACTACGAGGGGGCAAGGGGTATGGTTCCTGCTACGGGAAAGCCAGGGAAGAAGAACATGACAGCCGGCAGAAGAGTTCAAGAGACTTGATTTAGAGATTATACTGACTTGCTAGTGTGGATGGAAAGAGCAATCCATATCCATTCTTTCAGTTTTCTCCTTTGAAGCATGCTTCAGATGCGGATTTTCCTCTCCACAACATCTGCGTCTCCACACAGTCCCTTACTTCTTGCACACCTGTGTCGATCAGAGCCCCCTAGCTCCCCCAACTGGGGTGTCAGACATTTGTCTGTGGCCCTTAGCATACTCGTCCTACCTTCCTCTGTGTTCTCCACATAGCATGGGACTGGCCGTGTGGGAACACGTTTCCCCAAATCCCTTGAGGACAGAGTTCTACTATAGAATCTACCAGCAAGAAGCCCCTGTGTGAGATCTGAAGGGCAGAGAAGAAGTACGTGTATGGCCAGTGGTCTGTAGACGTGTGGGTTTCTCTTGTAGGTGCTGCAGGCAGCGGTGACCACTGGTGGATGTTTCCTGCAGTTTCTGGCCTGGGGCAGCAGCAGTATCTAATTCCTTGGCGGCCAGTGGGGAAGCTAAGAGACAGCAGTGGTGAGTTATTCCAGCCTTCCCAACATTTTTGTAAGCATCGAATAGCCCTACGTTAAGTGCCTTTCTCCTTGGAATATCCAGAGTAGGTTCTATTTTCCTGATTCAGCTGTCTCCTGATGTTGATTCTCCAGTGCTCACAAATCACTGAGCACAGCTCCCTGTTTCACAGATGAGATCCAGAGAGATGAAGTGACTTGCTCAAGGTTGCTCAGCCAGTTAATTAAACAACCAAGCCAAGAATCCCTGGAAACTTCCAGGCTGGCTCTGATTTCTTCCACACCATACGTCTCTGGATTTACAGACCATCTCCTCATGTTCTTGCATCCTCTGATGAACCCCATTTCGTTGTAATCTCTGATGTCGGCAGTTAGAATTGTTTTATGAAAAAGTAAGAAAAACACCACCACATTAACAAACGTGATACACTGTATCAGTCGAAAAACTTGTATTTATTGAAAGATCTCCTTTTGAATTGTTTTAAAAATTCTAGATTTTTAAAATCCTTTCTTGCACATATATAAAAAAGAAAATATAAGCACAATAAATGGGTAAGCTGTTTCTGAAACTTCCTTCACTTTAAGTCTGACTCTTGGAATCACGTTTTGATTCAGTCATTGATATCCTTTAAAAAAAATAACAAGTTTTAAAAGAGAAATCTCTAAGCCATCAGAAGATAAGGTAATGTAATGTCTCTTAAGCAAATCTAAGCTACTAAAATGCTTTGATGCTGGGTTCTTAAGTCATTTTGCAATGACACAGAGCTAGACTCTTTTTCTTACTTTTGCTTCGAAAATGTTGTTAAACACATCTAATGCACCGTCTCACCAACCCCCCCCGTCCCAGACCATTGGTTCCTGGGAATAATAAGAGTGCTCTATTATTTTCTCTGGAACTTTCTTGCAAGATGCTGACAAGCATTCCACAGGCTTTGATGTTCATCTGCACGGATGCAATGCTCACTACATCAAACTGCCACTTTGCTGAAAGCAACTATAATATGTGTCTTTGAATTGAAGACACATCCCAATTTCAGAATCATTACAATATGAAAAACTGTGTCACAAATTCATTAAGTGCTATTTTAAATTCTATTTCTTCAGTATGTACGGATTTTCAAGGTCTATAATTGTTTTTAGTGTCCCAAACTACAAGTGTAATGGTAGATTATATCATTTTTCCTTAAACTGAGACTTATGCCATGAATATTCATAGTCCCATTCTTTTAAAGCAGTCCATTAGTGATGATTTATTATTAATTTAATGTCTACAATGTGTTACACCTATAGCTTTAATTCACGTTTATACCCAATGGGCATTTATTGTTCGCACACTACCAGGCATGGTTGCATCAAAGAGATTCCTCAATTCTTCCTTTTTTTTTAAGATTTATTTATTTGAGAGGTGGGGGAGGGGCAGAGGGAGAAGGGGAGAATCTTCAAGCCGCCTCCATGCTGAGTGCAGAGCCTGATGTGGAGCTCAATCCCAGGACCCCAAGATCATGACCTGAGCAGAAAACCTAGAGTCAGACGCCCAACTGACTGAGCCACCCAGGCGCCCTGAGATTCCTCATTGTTATGCTTAAAGAATTCCTCCACCTTCCTGAAAGCTCAAAGATTTCTGTGATATTTATGTATGGACAGCAGGGCTATTGCAACGGACATGGCAAAATCTTGTTTTGTTTGAGGAAAATAAGTCGGAGAAAGAAATTTACTTCCTTAAGGGAATATACTTGCCATCTCTTATTTTTCTCAGAAAATGGGCTTATGCTCTGCTTAATCAAAACTAGTACCAGTTTCTTGAACATTTGGCTGAGCAGACAATGCGGCCTCATGGTCAACAGGGACTCGTTGACATGAGAGAAGTCTGTATGAAGTGAAATGACACATAAAGAGCATGGTGCCTGACAGACACTTGTCCAGCTGCTGTTTAGCCTTATCTTTCCTCTCTCCACCCAAGTCTATGGTTTGCACAGGGTCTGGCAAATGGTAGGCAGTCAATTAATGATCCCCTTCTCCTTCGTAGTCTTGCTTCAAAGTTAGAGCAGGGCACAGATTTGGGCTCCAAGTCTTGCTTGCTTACTACCTCACAGTCACCCAGTTGTTGAGTGCCCTAAGGGGAAGCAGGATCCCTCACAGCGTGTTTGGACATGAATGGGTACCTGGGGCTCTTCAGGCCCAAGTTCTCTGTGGAGATCCATTTCTGGATCAGTATGACTCCAGGATTCTGGAGAGCTTCTAGGGGGAAGGCAGATGGGAGGCTTCTACAGGGAGTCCATGTGATTCACCACAGCCTGAGCATGGTCCCTGTGAGCCTCTCCTTCACTGGGCACCATGTGGCTACCACAGCTGTTCCGTGTTTTCTGCTAGGATCCAGGCCAGGTGCCACAGGGGTCAAACTGTTGTAGGCCTGTTCTTTTTTTTTTTTTTTTTTAAAGATTTTATTTATTTATTTGAGAGAGAGAGAATGAGAGAGAGAGAGAGAGCACGAGAGGGGGGAGGGTCAGAGGGAGAAGCAGACTCCCTGCTGAGCAGGGAGTCCAATGCGGGACTCGATCCTGGGACTCCAGGATCATGACCTGAGCCAAAGGCAGTCGCGTAACCAATTGAGCCACCCAGGCGCCCCTGTAGGCCTGTTCTTATTGTTACTGTGGGAAGGACCTTAGGATTCCTCCAAATTGACCATTTGCTCTTCTAACTTTTCTTGTACAAGCACAAACTAACACTGGAAGGCACTAGAGTGGTCATGGTCTGTGTAGGCTTTGGAGTCAGACAGACAAGTTCCAATCCTGGCTCTGGTACCTAGAGTCATGTGACCTGAATCAATGTACTTACCGCTTCAATTTCATCCTTTATAAAATGGGAAAAATGCCTGTCTTGTGGGGTTTTTGTGAGGACTGAATGAGGTGTGCATGTAAAGTGCCCGGCTCATAGTAAGTACCAAACAGAGAGAGCTATTATCATTGACAAGCATGACATTTTAAGACTTTTAATTCAGCATCATTAGCTCATCTGTCTTATTGACACTTAATCAAGACGATTTCTAGAGTATGAGCCCATATTAATTTCCCAGAAACTCAATTGTCTACTTTAGTTCATTTTCTTTAACCAAACTGAAACTAACTGCTGTGGTATGATTGATTTTGCCAGAATGATTCTGCATATCCTAAACAGGATCTTTCCATCTGTTGCTCAACCCCATCTGTTCTTGCCTCCAGCTGATCCAATTTCATATCCAGTTGGTAGAGGGCCACCTGAAAAAAATCTCCATTATTTTCTGATGTCCTGAAGAAACCTTGAGAAAAATTCAGTATAGAGAGTTCGGTCACTTGGACATACTAAAGCCTCAGTAAAATTATTTTAGAGGAAATGAGGAAACTGCCATATGGTGCTGTTGTTGGTGGTGACATTAAATCATATTAAAGTCATATTAGAAAAAAATAATAAAAATATGTGCCCAGTAGAGTGCCCAGCACATCACAGACTCTCAGTACTCATGGCCTGACTTATTGTTTTACATTAAATAGTTATGATACTTTAGATGATTAGAGAAACCAGGACATTTAAGACTTTAATTACTCTTTTGCAAAATGTGCTCTGGATGGCATTAATATGAGCTGGTGTGTCAGTGGGCATTGATGAGGAAAGGGATGTTTTCTGTATGTGGGGTAGCACAGGATAGCAATAACATCACTGAGCATCCCCTTCCAGACTGTTTGCTTTTTGTTTATTATATCCCAGATGTTGTGAAAAGCACTTTGCCTTTATTACCTTCCTGTATTTCATCAAATTAAGATTCCATTTATAGTAGGAGGCCCCATCATTTTATGTGCCACTTTCTCCTCCCAAAATGGACACAGCACTGATTTCAAGAATCATCTCAATTAAAATGTGAAATGTGCACATGTCCTAGAATGTAAGAGTTCAGTAACCCATCATTTCTTACAACAACTCTATAAGACTCATTTTATAAACGAGGAAACTGAAGCTCAGCAATTTTAAATGAAGTGCCTAAGCTCACCCTACTTGGAAATAAAGCAAACTGGACTTGAATCCGTTTTGGTCTGTTCCCTAAAACCTGCATTCACCTTGGGCACAGATGGCCAGATGTGAGTAGGAAATGAGGGACAGTGAGCAACACTCTAGAATGCACCTGTGCGTCCAGGGTTGGGTACCCAGAAATCACATCTTCCCGTCTACAATGGGTGTATTATATTCACCCACTTCTCCCCTTTCAACTTTCCTTCCTCATTTATCAATGACACAGAGGCTAGCACTCAACAAGTTTTACCATCTAATTTGTTTAGTAAACCTCGTGGTCCACTCCACTTAGAGTAAAAATAACCATTCACTCAACGAATAGTTATTAAGCATCTGCCATGTGCCAGGCTCTGTGCTCAGCACTCTACATTTATCATATACAATTTACACAACCACCAGATGAGGTTTTTCCCTAGGGGTTGGGTGATTTGACAAAGCCATGCTGCTATGGAGGGCATGGTGGGATTCAGAGAGTAGTCAGGTTGATTCAGAAGTGTCTGCTTGACCCACCTACCCACCAAAGATGGGCCAAATGAAGAAAACATTTGGCACCAAGATATTTTTCATCAATAGTAAGTAATTACTGAAGTTATTACTGACAAGGATGTCAGCCCTTGAAATTTATTCAGTTTTTACTTGAAGGACTTAACCAGTTAAAAATATTCTTTCTTATTTCTTGATAAGATGATAATGGTTGGAAGAATCAACTGGATGCATTAAATTTTACTACAATGAAAAATCATGTCCACTTTTGCCATGTGATTACTATAAATACATTTCCTACACATTGTTTTTCACTTGAGAAAAAAATGCAAGCAATTTCCATTCACCCCAGAGTTTTCCAGGTGTTAAAGAAGCCTGCTGGTCATACCAGTCAGTGATTTGGGTTTGAAGTCTCATTGATATCGCTCATAAAGTACTAGAAGAAAAACTGGGAGTACAAACACCAAATGGTTGTTTTAGAGTCATCAAATTTGAATCTGTTGTGTCTATGGATCAAATGTAGAGCATGGGCTACAGATTTCTAGTTTCCATTCTCCAGCCACTATTAAACTATAAATTAACAGGAAATTCTTAATCACAATCAAATTGATTGGTTGACACTTAAGGGAATCTTTAAGTTAAACGAATGTCAAATAAAATGCAGAATTCTAGATCTGTTCCAATTATAGACACAGAATTAATGGATTCCTAACAATTGGTTAAGTAATAGGATTATAACATCACTTAGAAATTTTAAATCTTTGCTGAACTGGATCTATGATTTCCTTTTGCATTCTTTTCAATATTTCTATTAGAAATCTCAGGTAGAGGGACGCCTGGGTGGCTCAGCTGGTTAAGTGTCTTGTCTGCATTTGGCTCAGGTCATGATCCTGGGGTCCTGGGATGGAGTCCCACATTGGGCTCCTTGCTCAGCGAGGAGCCCGCTTCTCCCTCTGCCTGTCGCTCCCCCTGCTTGTGCGCTCTCTCTCTCGCTCTCTTCTGACAAATACATAAATAAAAATCTTAAAAAAAATCTCAGGTAGAGTGTTCAATTAATTCTTTTTTTTTATTATTGTTTAAACATTTTCTTAGTTTTCCTGGCTTTGGTCTTTCTGAGTCCATCCAGCACATGACAGCCGTATTGTTCTTTATGGAACTCATTATAATAGCTCCCAGCTTGTAACCCTTGGATGGCTTTCCCCTGCCAGGCTTGTAGAGAATACCTATAGTTCCCTGGCCTGAGAGGAACTGCCCCCCACGTCTGGCCTCAGGGTTCTTCTATTTCTCTATGAAAACCACAGGAACTGAAATCCAAGTGTCCACCACACAAAAACTTTGCCTTTTCTAGACTTTTCCTCCTCTTTTACGTCTCACCCTCAATACTTCCCTCAATACCATCTCTTCCAGAAAGCCTTTCTTGGCCTCTCCAGGGAGGAGGGGTCTGTGCTATCCACACCACACATTTTCAGAGCACACCTTTCCTCTGCCCCTTGTTTACCAGCCGCTGTCTCTCATTCTGATTTTCGCACATATATTTTCTCCTTTCAGCTGCATGAAAAACACGTTGTGAAAAATACCAGGTCCGTGTTTGTACACAGTTAGTACATGATTTTTGTTGTTTTCTATGTCCCAACAAAAATCTTATATCCCTTTATGATGTTCTTTTTCAACTAAAGATTATGATTATTATACTTGAGAATTTTCTGAGTAACAACCCTACTTTCTCTTTTCAAAAAACACTTTTACCATAATTAATAATTCTGTTCATAGCTTTATTATACACTTTCTCAAAGTTCCACCAACTATACTAATTTAAGTTGTGAAGTAAAGTGTTAGATGTAATTATAATATGAAACACATCAAGTGAGTGAAGCAGAAGGATCTGTCTCAATAAATTGTTAGGTCAATACTCCATTAACAACCAACCTAATGCTACCAAGAACACTCATCAGAAGCACTGCTGAGCATATCTATAAACTGCATAAACCCATAGAGACAAACGTGTATGTACTGTTTGCCTCCTTCAACGTTCTTTTAAAAACTCATCTGAAACTAAAATGAGAATTATTTTTATTTCAAAGGATAACAGTAAATATAGCTACTGAATCCCAATATTTTTAATGTTTTTTAAAAAACATGAATAATTAGCAGGGTGGCTGGGTGGCTCAGCCGGTTGAGCATCTGACTCTCGATTTGGGCTCAGGTGATCACATGATCTCGGGGTCATGAGACTGAGCCCCCAGTCAGGCTCTCTGCTGAGTGTAGAGCCTGCTTGAGATTCTCTCTCCCTCTCCCCGCCTCACCCATTTACACACACACTCTCTCTCTCAAAAAATAAATATTTATAAAAACATGAATAGTGAGGGGCATGTTTCATTTAGAAAATATTAGACTTTTTAAAAGATTTTATGTATATATGAGAGAGAGATTGTGAGTGAGAGAGAGAGAGCATGAGAGGGGGGAGGATCAGAGGGAGAAGTAGGCTCCCCTCTCAGCAGGGAGCCCGATGTGGGGCTTGATCCCGGGACAATGGGATCATGGCCTGAGCCAGAGGCAGCCACTTAACTGATGGAGCCACCCAGGTGCCCAAAAATACTAGACTTTTTAAGCAGTCTTTTACCTTCAGTACAGTCTGTAGTAAATGAATTTATCTGTACTTTGTACATACTGTAAAATTACTTGAACTTCCTACAACCTAACTCTGACATATCCTGAACTCACCTTACGCAAGATTTCCCTCTCCCTAACCACCTGTCCCACTTGGAAAGTGCTCGTTGGCCGTTGTGGGATTGTGTGACCCACTTCTCTTGTTTCCATTCTCCCCCAAGCAAGTCCCAAGAACTCTCCTTTTCAGGCATTGTGTGGCTAGCCATTTACTTCTTACTTACTAAATATTAATTAGAGGCTCTGCAATTAAAAAAAAGAAGATATAGTAAGAGGGGGCTTTTTTTAGTGACATTGTGTTTTGAGACAAATCTTTCAAATATTAAGAACCCGACTACTCTACATCCAGAGACAGCAAAAGTGAAGTCAAAGAAAATAACGGTCCAAGGGGATCTACAGTTATCTTTTGTACTATTCATACTGGTGATACATACATGCCTAAACCTTTTCCTTCTCAAATGAGCTTTAATCATAGACATCATCTCCCTATCACCTACAGAATCTCCCTCTACCCCTACCTCCACCCGCCCCAACATCTACTCATAACACAAATCGGTCATGGACTCGAGCAAGCTCGAGAGACCTAATAGTTTCTCAGGACCTGTCCATCACGACCAGGCTAGAGAGAGAGGTTGCTGGGTCCCTGTCTTCACAGACACGTGCTCTGTGGTACTGGAGGACAATAAAAAAGGAAGAAATTCTATTTTCTGTCCAGTGTGAAACACAAGCTTAAGAATTCCAGGAATTTGAAAGGCATTGTTTCAGTCTTTTGAACAAAGGAGAGACTAGCAGTTAAATCTCTAAAGGCTGTACCAAGCCCCTCAAAGTGAAATTCTGCTAAATAGAATCTTGAGACACTAAACACAGAATATTGGCCTGCAGGAAGCTTGGATATGAATGAAAGGCTTGCTGGTCTTTGTAGATAAGCCATCCCTACACACCTTCTGAATGCCTTGATGTTTACTAGAAAGACAACACAAACCTTAGTCATGCCAAAGAGTCCGTAAAAGAGCTTTCTTATTCGGAGTTATTTGCTGCTGTATTTATTTTTCTTCTTAAGTGTGATCATTGTTGATGGTGCTAATTATTATCAAAATGTCAAAATAAGTGGAAGAGAACTTTGCTACATGGCTCCTATTTTGTGAGAGTTTTTAAGCCAGGCCAGTATTTTCTTTAAGCCATTCACCTACGTGCACACTCCATTGCTTCAATGATTTTTCAGCCCTTGCTTGCCAAGTAATTGGTATTGATTTTGCAGGTTACTTCTAATGTGTTCAGTTTCCAAAAGAAATCTAACTGTACCCCTCTCCTCTTCTAGTCCCCAGAAGGAAATCATATTTATAACTTCAAAGCAAATGGCCATGTTATCCAACTTCCTTCGGCTAAAATGAGGGGTGCCAAGTTTCTTCAGGGTGTGTGGCTTTATACCCGATGTGTGGTGATATGTTTCAAGCTCCCCGTTACTTCAATTCAGTGTGTTGATACATGAAGTGTGGTGGGTAGTGGTTAATACTCCTTACTCGAGCGGAGTAAACAGCGTGGGAATCTCATTTAAGAACAAGTCCCTGGGGAGAGACAAGGAGTAAGTCTGCCTCTTAAATCACCACATTCAACTGGGTCGGTCATTAACAACATGGGCACTAATAGCGTTTAGCAGCGGGGCAGATTGCTGATTACGACTGGGTTTGTTGCAACTGTGGCTGCGGAGGAAGGGGGTAAGAACTGGAGCCTCTGTCTGAGGCAGAAAACTGGGGACACACACGAATGCAAGGCAGAAGAGTAAATACAGTGGAATGGGTAAGACCGGGATAAAAAGAACCCACTATTTGCCATAACAGTTAAACACAACGGGTATATTAGCAGACGGCGCAAATAGACGCAGTCGAACACACAGTTTGGAGAGCGCTGGATTATTGTGAAATAGGCTTTGCATCCAGCATCAGCTTGAGAAGGTGGTACTCACTGTGGAAGACAGTATCGTTCCTCCAAAAAATATTTTATGTACCAAATGTCTCTTAGAGAGGTGACAAACAGCAAATAAGAATAGAATGGTAAAATATTTAAATTTACATATAATTATTTTTCATAAGTAAGAAGCTAAAACCTCAACCCCTTATATTTTGAATGACAGTCATATATTTGACTGAAGATATTGTCTCAGTGATAGTCTATAAATTCCACTGACACTCACCAGCATCAAACTTTGAAACACCTGTTTGGCATCTGCTCAGTGGAGAAGCAGCAATGATCAGCACACAGTTCCTTATGGGAGTACTAACAATGTGGCTTAATCAGTCAAGCTGATGTGGGCAAGTGGGGTGGATAAAGATCATGAGATTTTCTGTCATTATGTATGGACATCTGGAACCATCTGATAGGCTGGTGAAATATACAGCTCCCCAAAAATATACCTAGAAGTCATATTAAAAATTTCAGTGGAAACTTCCAGTAATATTATTTTCAACAGGGTGGAATTATACATAATAGACTCTAAATTTATTCATGGGGATTTAGTTACTAAAACACTAAGAGCACCTTGTTATACAGCAGTTTTCCATATCAGGATTTTTAATAGGTACCAAATGTGTTAAAAGTAACACACAGATATGTCCTCTGGACACACACAAAACATCTCCATGTTTTTATTGCCTTTAAAGAACACTTGAAAGAACCTTCTAAATTTTTCTCCACTTTTCTACTTTCCATTCTGTGTGTGTGTGTTTGTGTGTGTGTGTGTGTGTGTGTGTACGCACGTGTGTAGTGGGGATGGGGGTATACAATACAGAAAATCTATTTACTTTCCAGCATATTCTGGTCTGTCTTCTGTGCCCACCACAGGCCAGACATTGCTCCCATCAGGCCATAGAGGACGCCCATGTGACTAAATCTAGCGGACAGTTCTCTGTCCTTAGTTGGAATAATCTGGCACTTCCTCCTTTTCCAAACACTTTCCTTTGTTGGCTTCTGTGATAGTAAGTCCTGATTTTCTTCCTCTCTCACTACCAGCCTCTACTCAATCTGTTCTTCTCCCAACAAAATGAACTTTTTTTTAAAACTTAGATTAGATTGTTTCACTCCTTCCAAAAACTTCCCATTGCATCTAGAGTAAGATCCAAGTTCCTCATCACTTTCTATGAAGTTCTGCTGGCCTGAGCCCCTTCCTGCTTCCACGATTTGGCCCTGTGTCACTTGCACTGTGACCTGCCACCTAAGTGCCCGAATCCTGTGTCTGCTCAGCCATTTGCACCTGCAGGGTCTCTTCCTTTGCAGTTTATTCTGCCTGGAAAGTGTCTCCTCCTTCCCCCTCAATTCGTCCTCCCTCTGGATCATTCTTGGCCATTGGGTCTCAGCCCATACTATCTCCTCCTTAAGTCCTTCTCCAGATCCCCTCATCTCATGTTTGTCTTGCTTTACTCTCTCTTATTTATGTCATTCACAGCTCTTACCAACTTCAGTGAATACTTGTTTTATCATTTATTATCTTTTTCCTTTTCCTACAAAAAGAATGTCAATTTTGTTCACCTCTATATTCCTAGGGGCTAAAAGCTTGCTCGACACACAACAATAGGCAGTCAACAAATATTTGTTGAATAAATAAATCAGATATTAACAAAATTTAAGGCCTGAGAAAACACAATTTCACCTAAAAATATTATCGTGAAGAATTGCTATGTCAATATCATTTAAAAATATACCGAGGATTCTTCTTCATATTCGTTCCCCACGTCTATCCAGTCACCATATACTCCCAACCTGTGAGAGGTAACTACTCTTACTAGTGCCGTTAATGCCTTGTATATCCTTCCAGGGTTCTATGTGCATATTCTTAAAGATTTATTTATTTATTTATTTATTTATTTACTTACTTACTTATTTACCTATTTGAGAGGGAGAGAGAGAACGAGCATGTGTGTGGGGGCAGTGGGGGAGGGAGAGAGAATCTCAAGCAGACTCCCCACTGAGTACCAAAGGCGACATGGGAATCGATCCCAGGACTCTGAGATCATGACCTGAGCTAAAATCAAGAGCCAGACCCTTAACCAACTGAACCACCCAGGTGCCCCTCAACTGCATATTCTAACATACATGAACATATTTTATCTTCTGTCATTTCATAAAAATGGTAATATGCTATACACATTGATAAGTACACTCTTTTTCCATGCAACAGTCCATTTTGGAGCTATTTCCACATTAGCACATAAAGAATTTATTATCAATACAAAGGAAACGTGACTGTACTGAGGACAGACAACTAGATCAATGGGACACGGTAGTCCAGAAATAACCCACAGCTATATGGTCAATTGATCTTCAACAAAGATGCCTAAGGAATTCAATAGGGAGAGGGAAAAAAATCTTAAGTTTTTCCACAAATGTTTCTGAAACTGAATAACTATAGAAAAAAATGAATTTTCATCCCTAGATGACACACTATGCAAAAATTAATTTGAAATGAGTCAGTAACCCAAATCTGAACGCCAAAATTATAAAACTTCTGGAAGAAAATATAGGAGACAATCATTGTGTCTTCAGGGAGGCAGAGTTTTTTTAGATAATAGCTAGAAAGTAGTAGTCACAAAAGAAGTGTGAAATTGGACTTCATCAAAATTAAAAATTTCCCTTTATACACGAAGAGAGGTATATATCTCAAAGGACTTAGATCTAGAATAAAGTACTTCTATAACTCAATAATAATCAACAAAAAGACAAATAACTTGAATAGACATTCAACAAAGAAAGATGTGTAATAGCTGGTAAGCACACAACCTACTCTGCTTCCTTAATCATTTAGCAAATACATATTGAAACCACAATGACATATCACTACAACCCCACGAGAATGGATAAAATTAAAATCAAAACGCTGACTACACCAAATATTGGTAAGGATGAAGTAACTGGAACTACAGTCCTTTGCTGGTGGGTATGTAAATTGGTTACAACCCTTTGGAGAACTGTTTAACAGTTTCTCATAAGTTTAAACATTTACCTACCTTATGACCCAACAAGTCCACTCCTCGGTGGAACTGAAGAAAAGCAGATATACTAAAAGATTCATACCAGAATATTCATAGCAGCATTATTCAGAACAGTAAAAAAACTAGAAACATCCTAAATGCCCATGAACTGGAAAACAGATACATAAATTGAGGTATATTTATTCAATGGAATACTACTCAGCAACATGGCCAAAGCTCAAAAATCTTATAATGAAGCAAAAAGCCAGCCTTCAAAGAGTATGTTCTGTATTACTCTATTTATATATGAAATTCTGGAACAGGTGAAACTAATTTAGGTTGATAGACTCAGGTCAGTGGTTTCCTTTGGGTTGTGGGGCATGAGAGAACTTTCTAGGTGGATGGAACTGTTCTATTATCATGAGGGGGGCGTGGAGTACACAGGTGGATGCATTTGTCAAAACTTATCAAACTGTATGTTCCAAGCCTGTATCTTACTATGTGAAAATTATACCTCAATAAAAATAAAATTAAATAAAATATTATAAAGTAGAAAATAATAACAATAGAACTAAAATATAAATGAAAGGGAACTCTTTTAAAAATGAGGATCAAGATCTGGGATGAAGAATCCAGGACTCGGTTGGGTCTGGAGAAAGGGAGCTAAAGAGCAAGAGGTATGGGCTGGTAGGTAGAGCCCTTCAGTCAGGCTGCTGAGGAGCTGATGGGAAAACGGTATCATTACGAAGGTACGCAAGGTCTAAAGTCCTGCATTTCTAATCCAACTTTTTTTCGTAGTGCTGCTACAGCTTACAGCAAAGCTTCAGAACCTGGTACCATTTATCTGAGACTGAACTTTTTTCCCATTATAACACTAATGAGGTTTGTGCCTTTCCTTCCTTTCTTACCTCGATGATTAAAATTCTATGGTGACCTTTAAGCTGAATTACTCCTTCTTTGATCCAGAAGCTGAATTAACCAGAGCTTCGTCCAAAGCTTAAATTACCTGTAAACAAAGTTGCTCCATAGAACAGAGTGAGAAACGCTACAAGAAACATCAGCTATTGCAGATTCAGTGTCTCTAGGATGCTACAAAAGTGGAGAGGAGTTCTGTTCCACGTGACATTTATGGAATGTACCTTGAAGGGTATTATTTGAATATCAAGCTACCTTCTCTTCCTGCCCTTTCTCTGAAAATAGGAATTATAACCATAAATTAAAAAATGACAGAATCTCCTAAGAAAATGAGATTTTCTCTCAATGATTTAGCCTTTAAGCCATTTTGTTAATTGTTTTTTTTAAGACTGGAAAATAAAACTTAATAAAGGGAAAGGGTTATAATTAACCACTGAGAAAAAAATATATACACAAACTTAGCACTAGCATTGTTAAACTTGAAGGGGAAGAAGGCAGAGATAAAATTAGAACCGCAGTTTTTCTGGAAATGAAGAAGTCATCTCCCTGTGACTGCAGTCCCATCTCCTACTGCCAAATAATACTGGTCTCTGCATCTCTCAACAGACAACGCGCCTCCCCTCAGTCTACCCGGAGAAGGTACCGCAGACGTCACTGCGCTGGGCATCCGTCCCTTCGGATTCAGTCAGTCAGTCCTCTAAGACCGATCACTGCGCTTCTCTCCAAGGCTAAGCAAATGTGGTCAATTACTGTTCCTGTTCTCTTGTTAGTACACGATTAACTTCTGTAAATCTTGAAATAGGGTAAAAATGCATACAAATTGCATTAGCAGAACTAATGCGTTTCTGGTCGAAGGCTGTCAATTAATGGAAATTTTAAGAAAGAAGCCTTCTCAATTAACATTGGCCATGAGGTACAGAGCCTCAAGGAAATGAGACCAATCCTATAAGAAACCAGCTATTTAAAAGGACAATACTTAATAAAATAGGGATACCTACTCATACCACCATAGAACAATGGAACAATAATACTATTCTGTTTGTTAAAATACGTATCAACAGATTTAAGGTATATAATTCAGTGTGAATAAGTGACTTAAAAAATTTTAATGAAACATTTTATAACTACCAAATATATGGAGAAAGGGAGATAGTATAATGAATCTCCATATACTCATCATTGACATTGAATAATTATCAAGTTTTTACCACATTTGCTTCATTTTTTTTCCTTTGCTTAAGATTTTTAAAGCAAATCTCAGCAGCATGTGATCTCATGCCTAAATACTTTAGTAGATATCTGTAAAAATAGACATTCACAGAATAACAGCAGTACCACCTCATCTATGGATTAACAATGTCATCTCATGTCCAGTCCAAAATAAACATTTTATAATTGTCTCAAGAATGTCTTTTCTTATAGTTGATACGTTCAAATTAAGATCTAAAGAAGATCCAAACACGTATCTGTTAAATCCTTCTAAGTCTTTTTTTTTTTTTAATCTACAGCAATCCTTCAATGCCATTAACTTGACATGGAAACTATGTTGCTTGTCCTAGAAAACATCCCTTATTCTAGATTTCTGTTTGTTCTATTGTTGTGTTATTTAACTATTTGTTCTCCTCCTCTATCTCCTGTTGGCTAGAAGTTATCGACTGAGGCTTAATTAGGTTCAGTTTCAACTTTCTGGCAGGACTACTTCATAATAGAGGGTGCAGTATGCTTCCTATTACATCAGGAGGGAAAAAGGTGCTGGTTTTCTCACTTGTGTCGTATTCTCTAGTTCTTCCTCAATCTTTAAACTAATGAGTTCAGTCACTGATGACCATTGCCTCAATCAGTTATTTCATTAATATTGCAAAATAGTGACTGCTATCACTTTTTCTGTATTTACTGTCCTATTTCTGTAAAGAAGAGTTTTTCCTGATCAGTCGGCCATTTTGATCACTGGAAAAAAATCATTCTTTCAAAGACAGGATAAGTACTTTTCTTTCTTTTAATTGTCATTCTTCAGAGCAAACAGTTGGTATCCTTATAGCTTCCAAAGGGTGTTTGAAAAACATTTCCAAGCATAAACTAAACTCTATGTTAGCCATCTCCACTATTTTTTAAGTTCTAGTTCAAGACCCAAATTTCCTAGGAAGTATTTCTGGAATAATTCCCGTCTCAAATGCTTTTCTTTGTTCTCATTTTCTACAAGATGTATGTATTCTGTCAATTTCCACATTATATTGGAGTATATGAAAAGTTTAATAAATGCAATGATCAATGTGAAGCATCCGTCTCAAAACAGGCTAGAATGGGAACCATCACTGTCCCTTAAGTGTCCCCCTTGCCCCCCAGGACATCCGTGTACTGGCATCTCTACCAGGCAGATCTGCTGCTGATTGACTGGAACCCTTGGGATGCCAGAGATACTCTGCACTCTGAGGAACAATGTGAAAGAATTGTTTTGGGGAGAAAGTCTATTAAAGTGATCTAAAACACTAAAACGGACATTGTTCTGTTTCTGCATAAAACCTGTTCAACTTTTTTTCTTTCAGAAATGAAGCACAAACCACAATATAGCTTATCAAGGCAGTAGCTGGTGTCTGAGAGTCTGAGAGCACAAAAGAATATATCAGGTGTGTCTCTGTGGCAATATGATTAAGAACTGTTGAAGGAGAGTATGGGCCAGCTCTAATCTGGGAGGCCAATGGGTATCACTTTACTCTGTGAGGAGAGCTGCTCCTTAAGCCCTGGCAGCCATTTTGGGTACCTGCTTTGGAACATACAATCTATCTCTGGATTTCATTCTGGGAGAACAACTCAAAGCACATCACTTTTGTGGTAGAAGAGTGGCCCTTTAAAGATGCCCACACACTGATCCCTGCAACCTAGGGAGATGTTACTTTCCCTGACAGAGGGGACATTACAGATGTGATTACAGTTACAGACCTTAAAATAAAGAGATTATCCTGGATTATTTGAGTAGACTTGATCGAATCACATGAGCCCTTAAAGGTAGAGAACATTCACTGGCTGGAGACTGAAGAAGAATATGGCAGAAGGACAAGTCAGAGAGATACCAAGGCTGAGAAAAATTCCATGCTTTCTGGCTCTGAGATGTGGGGGCCCACATCAAGAGCCGAGAAAGGTGTCTGGCAGGTAAGGGCAGCCCTTTCCTGACAGCCAGCAAGGAAACAGTCCTACAATCCCAAAGACCTGGATTCTGCCAACAACCTGAATAAGCCTGGACACAATTCTTTCCAGAGCCTCCTGACGGGAGTCCAGCTGGTCAACACCTTGATTTCGGCCTCCTATGACTCAGAACAGAGAAACCACATGACCCAACTCAGACTTGTCACCTAAGAACTGCAAAATAATAAATTTAGGTTGTTTTAAGCCACGAAGCTTGTGGTAATTTGGTGTGGTAGCAACAGAAAACTGAATGAAAATTGACACCTGGCCTGGATCGGTAGAAGGGTGTTACCCTAGGTAACCAAGTATCTTTTACAGGACTATTTTTATTACAGAACTTTTTTTTTTTTTTCCCCAAATGGAAACACTGACTTAGCAGTGAACTTTTAGAATACCTCTCGTTTGAAAGTTAGGAGCTGCATGCATTGTATAGAGTCATGAGTATCCCAGTGGCATCGAAAAGTGTGATACTAAAAGCAGTAAAAGTTTTTACATGTAAGACTAATTGGTTTCATAATCAATAGGTTATAGAAAATGGAGGTTTTAAAGGGCAATATGAACATTTTCTTTAATTAAATAATATGCCTCTCAAGCTGTTTTCCACAGAGAGGGTAATCAGGAATGACTTTTATCAAACTAGGCTAGTTTCATCCTTTTGCAAAAAGAGAAGAATGTATTGGTAGGAATAATGCCAAATGCAGCGACAACATTTTGATGGAGATAAATGCACCACAAAGTTCAGTCCTATAGGCAAAAAAGACCAGAAGAGACACCAAAATAATTTCATAAATGATGAAAATCATGTAACAAAAGCTTTTTAGATGATGGGTTAATGAGATGTTACTAATGTAAATTTTATGCCTTGTTTAACTTTTTCTTCTGGTGGAAGTTTCCAGTGTGACACCCATATTTAATATCAGAGTTCCCAGGAAAATAAAAGAATGAAAATGACATTTCAGCTGCATATTCCTTGTAAGATTTGGGGGGACGGAAATATCAAAGTCACATTAGAAAATGTAATTAACTTAAATCCCTTTTGGGAAAGGCAAAGAGAAAAGTGAATTAGAACAAAAAATTATCTTACAGAGAACATTTAAAAAGTGCCAAACAGGAAATGGTAGCTATTGTTCCTGAGAAATTTGTCCTCCTAGCATGTCTACTTTATAGGCACAAGGCACCGCACCATCATATTGCCCAAACAATTTACAGCACAAAGGAATCATAATATTCTTTTACAATGAAGAGCAGTGAATTAATAAGAACTGTTATTGTACCAGATTCCTTCAATCTCAATGGAATGGCCAAATGCAAGCCAGGAAAATTACTTCAGACTGCTTAACTGCTATAATTGAAGTGAGATTTTCCTCCATGCATGCATGTGCAGAATATAAATATTTTAATTTCATCAGTTCTCTGAGTAATTTCACAGGACTGCTATTTTACAGGACTGCCAATGGAAAGTGAAAGGATGAGTTTGGGAACGGACCATATTTTTCTAGAGAGTGCTTATTTAGCTAAGAGGTCTTGGGAACACGTATCTGTTTTTTCATCATTTGTTCTCCAAGAACAGCAGGAGTGATCCATGTTTCTGCCCCAGAAGGTAACCCTGTTGGATGCTATCAACATAACTGTGAAGCTATTAATGATTACATTTAAAAATTCTAGCTACCTTCTGCTCCAATTAGTTTCTTCTCTGCCATAAATGCACAAAAGTTTAAAGACGTGACTATTTTTTCCCCCAAAAGGGATTCTATGTTATTAGAGCTTCCAGGCATATTATGTGTGTGTGTATGTATATATATATATATATACATACACACACACACACACACACCATCCCCTTGGCCTGCTAGGGGACTATATCAATTACCTGGTGAGGGAAGCAGTGATATTCTGACTTTCCCAGGTGACACCAGCATTTATAAAGGTAATTTTAATGACATTATTTATTACTATAAAATCTCAAACCAACCCCTTCTGAGGCACTGACATAGTGTAAGCACACCTGAACCTGCTTTTTTCAACTTAATATGGTGAAACATCTAATTTTTTTCCCCATCAACTGAGGATCAAATGTTTCCCCCAAATCTGTGATTTAATTAAATTCCTCTTGCTCTATAGGGACCAGGTGTCTATAATGTAATTTAATATCTTGTCTTGTATGCTAACTTCTTTAATTTATAGCATGTGCATGTTCTTTAATATCCATAATTTGTATGTGTGTGTGTATATATATGTACACACACACACATATCTATATGTATATAGTATATAATATTAGTATATGTTACCTTATACCAGCAGGGCACCTTGATTCATCATGAAAACAGATGTTCCTTTGCTTTGTGAGAAAGAGAAGCAACTTAAATATAAAATTTCTCCCATTTCCCATAGTCAGCTGAAATTATCCTATTAGACCCTCATTCTTTTAAGGAGAAATATACTGTCTTCTCAGTCCCTTACCCCTTAGCGGTAGTGACTTACCAGCTCCTCTTGAGAATAAGCTAGAGCAGAGGAAGGAAGCTTTAGTGCCTTGGTCCTCAGAGGCTGGGATGGCCCCAGAGTAGGAGGGCGCTGCGGTGAGGGCAGCTGAGAGCACGCTGCTTTTCCAAGGAAGGGGTGGTTCCTGTGCTGACTCTCTGTCATTACTACAAATTTCTTTTCATCCTTAGCGTAAGAACTTTCCAATCTAAATATTCTCAGGGGAACTGTGCTTCTTCCAAAGAGAATAGATAAGTTCCGACATCAAGATTAATGATCATTTTATAGTTAGATGTTATTTTTACAAACCAAACCCTTTATATTTTTGGGAAAATCAATTCCATATACAGGAAGTGAGAAAAGAAAGAATAAGGTAAGAAATCTGCTCCAGGAGCACTGGCCTTATGGCTCCTGGAACATCCCAGATACAGACTTGCCATAGGACTCTATATTACATCAGGGTGTTTCCCTGATGGGATGCTCTTTCCCCCAAAGAGTCATCTGGAAAATGCTTGCATCTTGGCCAGGTCGGCTTCAATGTTACTTCTCACTGAGGCTGCCTCGCCCCGCATCTCCATAGTCCCCGGCCCCCTTGCCCTCTTACTCTATTATTTGCTTTGTCCTTCTCATTGACTTCTCTTTGGTTACTGTTATAGTGTTTTATGTTACTTTGTTGTGTTTAATATTTATTATTGCATTTCTGTTAGAATGCAAACCCCACAAGGGGGGCTCCTTCTCTGTTGACTGATATAAAACATAGTAAGTACTCTAGAAAATTTGTTGAATAAGTGAAAAAAAGAAAAAAAATCTCTTGTAATAAGGATATTGAGATGCTTACAAATGCAATCTGAATTATTTGGGTCAAGAACTGAAAATAAAATTTATGTGCATCAGTGGATCATTAAGGAAACATAATGGACATACCAAAGGATGGAGCCACTGATCTCAAGCTCCTCTCTCCTGAAAGGCTTAAGCATATTTGACAATAATCATGCACTTATTTCATCTGTAATACAGCAACACAGCATTTCTTCCCTGCATCACGCCTTCCTTATGGTGAGTTCTCACTGGCCAAATATTGTTGAAGTGTCATCATTTCGGGAACTGCTGAGATAGGAGGAGGCAATTGGACAGCTCAGTACTTGATGATACTGCGAAACAGTAATTCTTTAAAAGATACTGTGGCCCACATGAGATTGGTAACTGGGGAACACGGCAGCTAAGAGTTCATTCTTTCCTTCTCAAACCTTCACCAATCAATTCTGAGCATGTACCCCGTAACTGAGCACCTCTCAAACAAGACGGCCAGCAAAGGCCTGAGCCCTTTATTTGGCCTTTGTTGATGTAGCTATGATGCCGTAAAAGTGGGGAGGGGGACCTGGTTCTTGCTTTGCATTAAGAGATTGAAACTTTTGTCACTCTTTGTTAGAGATTGATATAGGTAGTCAACCAGTCAGATGTTGCTCTCAAACAAGTTAGAAACAAAACTGGATACGTTTGAACCTTGCAAGGAGATAAAATTGCATTTAAAATTATAACAATCAAAACAACATTTGAAACAACTTTTGATTTCAATGATCTCTTCCGTCCACTTACTCTAAAGTTGGAAAGATCACAGGGTCAGGAAGAAGGCATGGTCCCTATTTATTCATTTGGGGAGGACAAAAGATGACTGGGAGGGCATCGGTCACATGTCAATAGATTATATTCACGTTTCCACAAAATGATGTCCAACATTTATTCAGATACATGTCTTTAGTACAGACTTCTGGTTAAGACACTATTTTTTTCCTCATCTAAAATTCACACAAAGGGGAAAGGCTGTTTTTTCCTGTCCACATTGAATCAACATGTATGCATTACATTCCACAACATACATGAGGTTGTCTGCAATACATCCTAACTAAGCTATTTCCATGACAGGACGCAATCTGCCACTTATGTGGCAAGCTCTTTGACATACTCTCTAATTTTATCCTCGACATAAAACCTAAGAGGTACATGTTATTATAGCTTTTTTAGCACAGGAAACTAGAGCTAATGGAGAAAGTAGCTTTCCTAAGATGATAGGGGTTGTAAGTCTAAGTCTATACCCTCTACTCTGCACCCCCACAGTTGTGAGATCTTCTAAAATAACATGTGTCCAAGGTGCTACAAGATTTTATTGTAGTGGGTTCTAGTTGAAGGTTTTCTGAAAATTAAAACCAAATGTTTATTTAAGAAGAGGAACTCAAGAATTACATTTTAGAAATAGTTGGCATTTGTCACATAGAGCAGGGCTATATAAATGAAAATATTTCGCAACATCCACATGTCTTGTGTTTTTAAGCATGCATTAAATAAAAACATGGAGCAGGTTGGAATGAGTCATCTCTTCAGTCACATTTACAAATGTCCACCTAACACAAGGCCAGTAGTTCCCAGTAAAACTTGACACCTTGACTCAGAAATCAAAATGTGACAGAGCTGGATCTGAACCAGAAGGGAGAGAAGGTTCTCTGCATTCTAACCCGAGCAGGAAGATCTTGCATATGGTCCACACTTTTCAAGGAACTGAAAAAAAAATAAGTCTGTCTCTGCAATGTAGATTTCCTCGCTGAAAGAACCTTATTGTATATCAATCTCTACACAAATCATACCATAAAATACCAGAAGGGAATATGGAGCAAAAATAAAACTGCGGGCTGAGGAGCCAATAACTGATGAAAGAAAACTTCGGCTGAAGTTCCAAATGAGATAAAGAAAACAAAAAATGATATGGTGTTTGGGGAATTAAAAAATGAGTAGATCCTACTACCTGCCTCTGAGTTTTCTATATTATTAGAAAGATAAGGCATGCCCGTACCTAACCATAATTGAAACCAGACTACAAGTTCCAGACATACATTGCTATGAATTTTAGAAAGAGAGAAATTCCATCTTTTTCAGGAGGATCAATAAAGAGTTTATGGAAGAAGTCAGATTTAACTGAGTCCTGAAGGATGGGGAAGAAATGCACATTACTGCTAATTCTGTTAACAAAGAAGTTGTGTTCTGGCAGCATTTTAATGTGGCCATAAATTGTACCACCAAACAAGAAAGTAATATTGGAAGCACAGACATTAGTTCCAAGATGCAGGGAGAATCACAGGATGAAGGCAGGGGCTGGGGATAGATAAGAGTCATTAATAACAACCAGTTTATGACAAATATATGGAAGAAGTTCGAATACATACGTTGCAGTGTTGGGGAGGATGGAAAGAACAGGTGACGGGAGGAGGCGGGAGTGCAGTAGATAGTCTCCAAAGATGGCCATCAGCAATTCCTTATCCCCCAACGTGCAGGAGACACGGGATCCATGTCTCCTCCCCGAATATGGGTGGGCCTGCGGCTTTCTTTGACCAGCACCATGGTTTAGAAGTGATGCTGTGCCCGTTAGGGGCCCGGAGTAGTATGAGTCCCAGTAGCTTCTGCTTTTACTCTCATGGATCTCGGCTGACAAGCTGTAAGGAGATCCAGAATATCCTACAGGGAGAGGCCACATGGGGAGGCCCATGACAATGGGACATCACATGGAATGGGGGCCATTTGGAGGAAAACTGAGGTGCCCCAAGAGATTTACCATCAACATCACAGACATGCCCACCCCAAATATATTTATAACCACTTAACTAAAGTCTTAGCTCTCTCTCCCTCTCTCTTTGTTCCATAAAGGACAAGTGAATACATTACGAAAGAATGAATCACTTTTTGAGCACTCTCTCTATGACTGGCAAAGTGATAAGGGGGTATCAATGAGAGTATGATAAGCCTTCTTTAGAAACCAAATCAGGTATCTCTTATTAGTGATTTAACACTCAGCTCAAATCTACTCTTAGAGAAACCGTTCTGATTTCCACACTAACAACTGGAGTGTGTTAGGGGCCTCTTGTTTATGTTCCTAAAAATCCTGATATATTCCTCCATCATATTGTGATCTGTCTATTGGCGTCTCTCACCCACTAAACTCAACTACCTATGTACAGAGACTGGTAACTTGGATTTCAATACATAACAGATGCTTACTAAAGAAATAGAATCTCTAGAATGTGATTAAGTATTGAGCTAAAACAGTTTTCTGGAACACAGCACTTGATTGATTGACAGATGGATGCATGGATGGACAGAATGACTAAGTGCTCTGGGAACACAGTGGAGACTTAAAATGCACTCTCTGTAAGTTTCAGCTAATTAGTCAAGAATGGCATTGGATTGTTTTCATTACCACTGAGGGGAAGCTTCGGGGGGGCATGAGCATATATGGGCACAAAAGGAGCTCTGACCAAGAGGAAACTCCAGGTCTTGGATTTCTGTCATGCTGCCAAGGATATCCAGCTTATGAGAAGAGATGCTAGTGGATGAACGGTGGTGGGGTGGGGGTGGGGCAGCTGGGAAGCAGCACAGGGTGGGGGCGCTGTTAGAGGAGCTAAGATAGGAGGGTGGGAAGCGCCTTGGAGGTCAAGCTCAGGGCTCCCACATCTTATCCGAGGTACAACGTGAAGTCTCCAAGAGGTTTTGGGGGGCAGTAAGTCGACGAGATTTCAAATTGTGGAGATACCTTTCACTGACCCAAAGTGAGGAACAGAATTTCTAGTGTGACCCTATACTTCATAGTGGGAACACCCTGGTTGAGTAGACATCACCACCAACTATCATTAACAGATTTTTTTTTTTTTAAACCAAGGACAGTTTGGCTCTTAGAGAATCTGTTATCAATATATGCAAATAGACCATTTTATAAAAAAGAATCCTGAGAAACATTAGTGAATGCTTTTATATATCTGGCAGATTTCTTAGTATGTGTTTCTGGTACTGGTGAAGATCTAGATGCCCAATTTGGCACTAGATTGGACCAGAATTCAACTAAAATGGGCTGGAAATAAACCTGCACAATTCAGAAAAACTGCCCCCAAGGAACAGCACTAGTGCTTTATATTATCTTATGTTGTTAGTAACACAGTGAAAACTGCCATGAGCCACAGAGAAACCCGAATTCATATTCTCACTTAAACTTAAAAAGGCTGACATGTAAATGAGTCAAAGAAATTAAATCTAGGCACTAGGGGGAATGAATCTGATTCGTTTCGCTGTTGTGGGGAAAGCGCTGGGCCAGATTACTGGGTATTAACATGGGGTTTCTGCAATATGAGGCAGCGATCTCCATGCGATTCCTGCAGACAAATATTCACATTAAAACATCCACTTCTCTAAATGGCAGTAATTGGCCTCCAGCTGACAGCCTCAAAACAGGCCAAGAAGTGGGAGCTAGATGAAGTGGACTGAAACGAGACATATTCCTTCCAGAACCAGGTGGAGACTCCCTCTGGCACCGCAGAGGAAAGCCAAGACTGTCCTTTGTTTGATGTCATCCGGGCCTTTGGGGAATTGAAATATATTACTCTCTCCAAGGTCAGCAAATCTCCAACTAGATGACTGTTCACAATGACAAAGGAGACTCTCCTGAAGAACACGAGTGGCCCCTCTGCTCAGGACAGAGCCTGTAGCTTCTAACCCTTTACCGGAGGGACCAGTCCGTGCTAGCCCGGGACCGTGCTGCTAGCGGGTCCAAAGGCAAGAGATCCACGGCGGTGCGTGGCCCCTTCGATACCCAAGTCTGCTGGCTGCATCTCTGTGAATAAAAATGCAGGGTTGTGCACAGATGCACTGTGCGCCCGAGAGCAGAATCTGGCTCTCAGCTGCGCAACACCCAACTGAATGCAGGGCAAGAGGTCCCAGTTCTTCGGGCGCAGATTTCATGGGGAGCGAATCCTTGCTAAAGAAAGGGAAAAAGGGACATGCCACACCAACAGGGTGTTCTTCCTTTGGTGTTCACAGTAAAAACACATCTAAACTGGTCTGGCCTCTTTCCCTCAAATAACTAAAGGAATGTGACTTACAGCCCTTTCCCCCTGAAGCCATTTTACTGTCTAATTTCCACTCCTCTAAAGTTTCTCTCTTGTTCATTACTATTCCGTTGGTATCACTTCCTCTCTTTCTTTATTAGGTTTTCATTTCAATTATCTAAGCTATTATTATTACTTTGATTATTACTACTACTGCTATTTTTTGCGGCTGCTTCCAAATAGTTGTTATTTTTTCTTATCTGAAGTGAGTACTGGTTTGGAGAAGTGAACAGTCATTGATACATGTTACTTTAGGGAGCAGGTTGATAAACTCCAGAGAGGCTGCCTAAGGTTGTGTACCTAGTTAACAGGCAAATACATTATATGCTTATAAAATATGATTGCATATTAATATATAAATATTCATGATATAGAATGGTAATACATAATATCCTCTCTGTATATTTGAGAACTCTGCACGAAACTGAGTTCTTCTGATTTGGAACTCTTCTTCGAGATGATATGAGGCAGAGCACATATCCCAGACTATATACCAATTTGTTCTCCAATATTTGCTTTGAAGGTCCGTGCTGGGTCAAAGCTTTCTGAAGATCTTTTTTGGTGGCTGCAGACCACAATGAGTTGAGGGCCCTTTGAAACTACCCAGCAATATTGTGTCTTCCGTGCGCCCTAGGACGGACAGTTGAGGTGCTGCTAAGATGTACGGAGGCTCAATGGAACAAGCCCAGGGAACCTCAGACATCTGAGTGCAGAGCATCCTTCAGAGCAGGCTCAGCAGAAAGTTACTGACGCTTTTTTTGCAGTTCATGCTGCCTTTGCTTAAGATGCTTTTCTTTTTTGAAAGGGCCTTATGTTTACAGTTCTCATTTTATGTTTCACAGTTTGCAGGTCAGGCCAGGAAAAGAAAATCTGCTTTAATACTTGCCCCAGAGTTTTCATCTATAACGATACTCCTTTTTCTACTCCGCCACCTTATTCAGCTGATTTGGATACAAATGGCTTTGGGAGGGCTCCCCAAATCAGATCTGCCCTCAGTGATGAAGATGTTTATCTAGCACAGAGCATACAATAAATATCTGATGACAGCATGATTGAATTAGACACTTGGGAGGAGAGTCAAAATTAGGTGCTGTTGGCTCTAAAAATGGAGTTTAAAAAAATGGCCACAAGCAATGGCATTATTGCCTCATTGTCTTATATTATTGCCTAATTTAATTTTGGCACATGCTATATATTTGTTGTGTGAAGAATTTATGTGTTCCATTTCTTTCATATCCATCCTCAAGCGCCCATGGCAAAGGCCTGTTAACTATTTTTTCTTACTGCATACATCATATAGTATCGAAGTTCCACTGAAAGATTTTACTGCAAAGATCAGGGTGGAGAGAGGAAAACAGTATTCTGCCTCAAGTATAGTAGAGACTGGTTAAAACCCACCATAACCTGACCCTGACCTCCCTTTTCTGCCTCGGTGGTCCATCCAAATGTGGGCACACAGAAGTTTACCCACAGCTTCCTGAACACAACCTCTGGTCCCATGTATCTATGACTTGATTTAGGATCCTCCCTTTGTCTGAAATTCTAATGAAAACCCATCCATCTTCCCAAATCGTTAAGCTACTATTTGGTAAGGCCTTCTTGGACTTACTGGGTGGGTAGGAAAAATATCTCTTGTCTTGTTTCATCAACAGCACTTTGTAGACTAAAATACTGGAGAGTTTATCTCCTGTATTTATTTACTTGTTATATCATAACAGAGACAGAGAGCACGGAGTCCTTTTAGGGCTGGGACCATGTCTCCTTCACCAGGCTCACCCAGTGCTTAGCTCCCCCGCATGGTAAAGATGAGGAATTACTACACGATTACAAGGTGACTGAATGCCTACAAGACTGCTGATGGTAACTAAAACTAGCATATCTCCCCCTCCCCCTGCTGCTTTCCTCACTACTAAGAAAGGCCTTGGCTTTTATTCTAGAATTCTCACCAATCAATGAAGGAATTCTGCCAACACATCCTGGGAAGTAAAGAGGAAGTAAATACCTATTTATTCTTTCCATCCTTTCACTTACTCTTCCCCGAGAAGAAGTGACTTTTATAATGAGATAAGAGCAAAATAATCTTCTCGTTCCTCTTCTTCTCTTTCCTGGATCTCTCCTCCCTCTCTCCTGCTGCCTGGCACATGGGTTTGTAGGAGAAGTTGGAATTTCATGTTGGCTGCTTTTGCATGTGGTAGGTACATGAGAAAGAGTCAACACCAACAGGCTTACCATCTCTTTCATTTTCTTTGCCTGCTGCTAAAGCAAATAAGTGCAATAGAGAGGGAGGGAAACAAGTAGAAAACACTACTTGACCTTCCCCGGGACCCCTTATGTTAGGTTATAGAGCAGATACTCTTGATGACAATTCAACATTCATTTCCTCCTCTCTCGTTTTCTTCCCCTAAAATCTATTCCTCCCAAGCAGCTGAAGAAAAGGTGACTTTATCCCCAGCTCCAGAATATTGATTTGTCTAAACCAATCATGGTAATCACACTACCGTTATTTAGGGTAGTGCCAGGATTTAGGAATGGCACGTGACCCATTTCTGGCCAATGAGATGTGAGGGAAAATCAGTAGGGGTTTCCATGAAAAATCTGCTTACTCTTCAGAAAGAAGGCTTTCTTCTTCCTTTGGATGTTTTTGTGTCTAGATATCACACTTGCAACTAACACAGTGCTCTTCCTTCCAGCCTGAGGATGAAGCCAGCATGCAGAGGACAGAAACCAGAGAATAACTGAGGAGTAGCACCAAACCTCTGACATCCTGGAACAGATCTCCTTATAAACTTCTTGTTATGTGAGATGGTAAATTACTTTATTTTTTAAGTCAGTTTTACTTGGTAATTTCTATTCCTTATAGGCAAAACTATGCTAACTGACCCAGTAATAAAGCTGATACTATATTTAATTCCCCATCTGACCCTTAGATCTATTTCTCAGTTGGTTGGTACCCATAAGGGAAAATAATAAATACATATATTTATAATATATAAATATATCACTGGAATGTTTACACTCCTTTTGCCAAACCTATTCAAATTTATACCACTGATCTTATAAAACCTCTTGTGAAATTAAGTGTTTTGTGCATTTTGACAACAATCTACTTGGCAGAAGTATGATCAATATTGTCTAAAAGAACACACTATACATTATCTGTAGGTCTTACTAACATAATTAGATTAGCACTTTGTTTTCTATGTAGAAAGAGAAGTTATAGCTATATCTCTTTGAGAGTGTTAGAAATACTACAAAAATGCTTATATTAGATGCTCTGTGATGGTCTCAGCCTATCAAAAACCAATGTGGTGGCTGGACCAGTTCTTGTGGTTCTTTTTTTTAAGATTTATTTATTTATTTGAGAGACAGATTAAGAGAGAGAGAGCATGGGGGAGGGGGAAAAGGGGCAGAGGGAGAGGGAGAGAGAGAATCTCAAGCAGACTTCCCACTGAGTGCAGAGCCCAACCCAGGGCTCAATCTCACCACCCTGAGATCATGACCTGAGCTGAAATCAAGAGTTGGACGCTTAACCGACTAAGTCACCCAGGTGCCCCAGTATTTCTTATTATAATTGCAAGATGCCCTTCAATAACAACCATCAGAAAACTTTGAAAAAATAGAGATTTATTAGTAATGAGACCTGGAAATTACACAGCAGACCTGGGCCACAAAGCGAGGTCAGGGGTAGAGAGAGAGCACACACAGGTTGGGAGTTCTACTTTTATTGGGGTCAAGGATGGGAACCTAGGGTTTGTAGGTTCACTCCTTACTGGTAAATTTAAAACATTAAGAGCAGGAATTTAAAGCACAGGGAAGAGAAAAGCTAAGTGGCCCAAATGGTCAGTTATCAAAATCAGCCAAGATTTCTAAGCCAAAGGAGCCTCAGTGGGGGAGGTGGCCTGGCTCTTTATCTGGTTAGGTGGCTAGCAATGTGTTTATTCCAGATAACTGTCTTTGAAGGAGGTATCTCTTTGAAGGCAATCAAAGCTTAAATCAGGCATTTGCATTACAAAAAAGAAAAAAAAACTGTCAGGGTTAACACTATAGTAGAGCACTAGCATAATGCTCTTTGAAGGCCCCAAAACTTAAATAACTGCTTTGTGTTATTATCATATTCTTCAGCTTGGATTGAAATTCCTAATCTATTTGTTTAATGTTAAAATTTTGATGAGGAGTTTTTGTACTATCTGGAAATAAAAGTAGTGAACAAGATCTAGTCTTCACAGTCCAAATATTTATCTTTCTCTTTATAAATTTATGTTAGGATATTGCTCAAAGGGTATTTCTCAGAACACTAGTCCTACTAGATGCTCAATGAAACATGTCAGGAGATTGGGTAATATTATATTCCTTTCCTGGAGATTCATAAATTACATTAGCCTCTGAACAGATCTCTAATAAGTCCTAAAAATCAAACTTGTTTAGTTTTGTTTTACTTAATGTTTCCCAAACTTGTTTTGACAAAATATGTTAAGTAACATCCTTGGAACATATTTTGGGGAATGCTGTCAAAGGATGGTTATTATTAAGCAGCTTAAAAATGGAAATGTCACCATAAGGTTTGACTGCATACATGCGTTAAATCAAATATCGCCTCTTGTTAAATACCCTATTCATTGTTGGTCAAAAAGAACATATTTGGTTGGCTTTAAGGGAATCTGAAATGCAAAATATTAAACGGAACAGGTCTTCATAAAACAGGAAGGTAAATTGAGAAACTGCTCCAAAGGACTAAAGACTAATACAATATAATACATGATCAGTAGAATACATGTATAATATAATACAATATAATCCTGAGTAAGTTTGGGTGTGCTACTGAGATAATTTCTTATGAAAATAATTATGGAGATGAAATGAGTGCTTCTTGAACTAGAATTGTAAATAGGAGAGGATTTGCAACTTAATAGCAAGTAACCACAGGGATCAGGGTGTGACTGACACTCGGTGGGTGGGCAGATAAGCCTGGAAATATAAATCTCAAGATATTTCTGGATTCTTTAATCCATTAAATTATTGAACATATTTCCATGATTTTGATCAGTAAGTAACTAGAACACTCAGTTGTCTGAGATCCGCTCTTTATTCATGGTAGTAAAAGAGTGAATGAGACGAACAAAGAGAGGTCATAAAAGTCTACATTGTTCCATGAAACAGCTGGATCAGGAACATTTTTAAAGATGTTGAAGAAATATGCTGCAGGAGGGCATCAGCATGAAGCTTTTACAGACTCATCATCTTGGCTCCAGTCTCCCCATGAAGCCCCTTCAGCGCCTCTGTGCATCCTTGCCCAGCTGTGCTGTTAGAGAAGTTTGTTTGTTGTCATCTGTGGTTTTATGTATATTTGATTGTTGGTTATCTACATGAAGGTTTTCCTTGTTATGGATAATTCACAAAACATTTTTTAATCCTGGACCAGTCCTGCTGGAACTAACATGCTTTGTAGGCATGGCTTCTACCACTCTGTTGGTGGGTGCTTAGAGAATGGAAGCTCATTTTAATACCATCCCAGATAAAATATAATTAGGTAAATGGATCTGTCAAAAACCATATTAAAATTCCAAGCCAAATAGAAATGTTGGAATTATTTGTGCTAAAGCTCCCTTCAATTTTCATTAATAATTAAAAGTGCCTCTGCATTTATTCTCCCTTTCATTTCCAAATGGGGGCCCATTAGAGTAGGAATCATGTCTTCTTGGTATATAATAGCACATAAGTCACCATTGAGGGGTATACACACTGTACACAATCAATGGGTAATGGATTTACTAACAAAATATCTTTACAAAATAACTGGTCAGGGGTATAGAATGGACACAAAGCTCTTATGCTAATGAGGCATCCTGGACTATCTTACAGTTATGATCATTTCAAAGTCTATATTTCCTCCCACCCCTCTACCATGGTCATCTACACATAAGGGGTTGGTCTGTGGGATACTGGCCAGTGGTGCAAAACAAATAATTATTTTACTACAGTGTAGATCCTGTTAAATCTTAAGCCCCAAATCACTTCAGTTGTAGATAAGATTGCCTAGTCTAAGAGGCAAAAGGTCTGACTCTATCTAGTTCATATGCTTATGCATTTAGGGTCATATAATTATTGTGTTCTTAGAATTTTAATATACTGGTATCAAAAGGAATAAATAAAATCTAATTCAATTCCTTCTTTATTTTACACTTAAGAAAATCAGTCTCAGAGTGATACTATCCCATGATCATACAACTGGTTCATAACAGCTATGACAAGAGTCCAGATTTCCCTACCAGTACCCCCTGACTCAAGTCACTGAACCAAACTGAAAAGATGTCCAGGAGGGAAGGACTGGCAATGAAACTCAAACATATCTACCATGGGTGTTGCCCAGTATTATGAAATATAGATGCAAAATAGAGAAATTCTGGTTTAAAGTAGGAGAGTAAAGACCTCTGCTTCTCCTTGCCCCCTGAAATCAACCAAAGCCAAGAAAGAAAATTAGAAATTAAAAAACAAACACCAGAAAATATTTGCTAAATGCAGTGAAAACAGTAAGGAAAGCACAGAGGGATATAAAAGACATGAGACAGATAGAAAACAGAAGGTAAAATGGAAGGCATAAATCCAACTATATTAGTAATAACATTAAACTTGAATAACATCAAACAATCCAAAAGGCAGAGATTATCAGACTGGATGGAAAAAAAAATATAAAATTTAACTCTATGCTCTCTCTAGGAGATATCCTTTAGATTCAAAAACACAAATGGGTTGAAAGTAACAAATGGAAAAGATATGCTATGCAAACAATATCTTAACACACTGAAAAAAGAAGAGCAAACTAAACCCAAGGCAAGAATAGGAAGAAACTAATAAAGATAGGAGTGGAGATAAACAAAATGGAGCATAGAAAAAAACAGACAATATTTGGTTGTCTAACCAAAGTTGGTTCTTTGAAAAGATCAATAAAATGGACAAACTTTGAAGTAGAGTGACCCAAGGTAGGAGGCAGAATCTATTCAAATTACTAAAATCAGGAATGAAATATGGGACATTACTATAGACCTTACAGAAATAAAAAAGAAAATAATGGAATACTATGAACAATTATATGTCAATTAATTAAGATGCAATGAACAAATGCTTAGAAAGACACAAACTACCAAAACTGACTCAAAAAGCAGTAACAATATTTATAGCAGCAATGTCCACAATAGCCAAACTATGGAAAGAGCCAAGATGTCCATCGACAGATGAATGGATAAAGAAGATGTGGTATATATACACAATGACAATGGAATATTATGCAGCCATCAAAAGGAATGAGATCTTGCCATTTGCAACAACGTGGATGGAACGGGAGGGTACTATGCTAAGCGAAATAAGTCAATCAGAGAAAGACATGTACCATATGACCTCACTGATATGAGGAATTCTTAATCTCAGGAGACAAAATGAGGGTTGCTGGAGTGGTGGGGGGTGGGAGGGATAGGGTGGCTGGGTGATAGACATTGGGGAGGGTATGTGCTATGGTGAGCGCTGTGAATTGTGTAAGACTGATGAATCACAGACCTGTACCTCTAAAACAAATAATACATTATATATATATAAAAAAAAGATAGCAGGAAGGGAAAAATGAAGGGGGAGAATTGGAGGGGGAGACGAACCATGAGGGACTATGGACTGTGAGACACAAACTGAGGGTTCTAGAGGGGAGGAGGGTGGGGAGATGGGTTAGCCTGGTGATGGGTATTAAAGAGGGCACGTATTGAATGGAGCACTGGGTGTTATATGCAAACAATGAATCATGGATCAAAAACTAATGATGTATGGTGATTAACATAATAAAATAAAATTTAAAAAAAGCAATAACAAGTCTTAATGGCCTATAACAAATAAAGACTAATTTTTTTATTTTTTTAAAGATTTTATTTTATTTATTTGAGAGAGAGAGCATGAGCATGGGGAGAGGATGAGGGAGAAACAGACTCTCCTCTGAGCAGGGAGCCCAACGTAGGGCTCAATCCCAGGACCCTGGGATCATAACCAAGCCAAAGGCAGCCACTCAACCAACTGAGTCACCCAGGCACCCCAGGACTAATATTTTTTTAGAAATTACCCACAAAGGACGGTCCACACCCAAATGGATTTACTGGTGATTCTATAAAACTTAAAGAATAACTAATAAGAATTCTTCACAAAATCTTCCACAAAACAGATGGGGAGGAAACACTTCTTATTACTATGTGGTTAGTCTTACCTCATACCAAAACCAGAAAAAGACATCATAAGAAAACAAAACCACAGATCTATATCTCTTCAGAATTAGATGCAAAAAACTTCAATGAAATGCTAGCAAACCACATTCAGGTATACAAAAAGGATCATACACCAGGAATGAGATGGATTTACAAGGTTGGTTTGATATCCAAAACTTGATGAATTTAATATACCATATCAATAGGTTAGGACTAAAACCACACGGCTGTCTCAATAAACGTGGGAAAAGCATTTAATAAAATTCAACACCCTTTCATGATAAAAACACTCAACAAACCAGGAATAGAAAGGAACTTCTTCAAACTGATAAAGGGCATCAAGAAAATAACTACAGCTAATATAATTAAAGGCAGAAGACTGAATGCTCTCCCCCTAAAATCAGAAACAAAACAAGGATGTCTGTTCTTGCCATCTCAATTTAACATTTTACTGAAGGTTTTCACCACAGTACATTTATAGCCAACTGATGTTTAAGCAGGGTGACAAACAATTTAATTGGGGGAAAAATGGTCTTTTCAGTAAGTGGACCTGGAACCAACGGGTATCTACATGCAAAAGAATAAAGTTGGACTCCTACCTAACACTATATAAAAATGAATTAAAATTGATCAGACATAAATATAACAGCTAATACTATTAAATTTTTAGAAGAAGCTATGGCATAAATCTTTGTGACTTTGGAGTAGGCAATGGTTTTAAAGATACGACACTCAAAGCACAGGCAATAAAATGGAAAATAGATAAACTGGACATCATCAAAATTACAATCTTTTGTTCTTCAAAAGATCCCATTAGGAATGTGAAAAGAATCCACAGAAGGGAGAAACTTTTTGAAAACCATATAACTGATAAGGGACTTTTATTTACGATACATGAAGAACTCTTGCAACTCAATAATAAAAAGACAAATAACCCAACTTAAAAAATGGAAATGCTGGAGAACAGAAATTTCTCCAAATAAGATACGTACATGGACAATATGCATGTGACAAGATGCTCAACATCATTTCATCAGAGAAGCAAAAATCAAAACTACAAATACTACTTCATATTCATTAGGAAGACCATGATAAAAAGAAAAGAGAAGAAAAGACAGTAACAAATATTGACAAGAATGGGAAGAAATTGGAACCTTCATATAATGTAGGTAGGGATGTAAGATGGTGCAGCCAGTTTGGAAAACAGTCCAGCATTCCTCAAAATGTAAAACATAATTATAATTTGACTCTGTAATTTGACTTGCTGGTATAGACCCAAGAAAACTGAAAACACGTGTCCACAGAAATACTTATACACAAATGTTCACAGCAACACTGTTAATAACAGCTCAAAAGTGAAAAGAAACCAATTGTCCATCAGCTAATGAACTAAATAAAATATGGCATATTCATATGATATATAACTCAGCAATAAAAAGAAAGTTCTGACATGTTATGACATGTATGAACTTTGAAAACAATCTGCTTAATAAAAAAAGCCAGATACAAAAGACCACATATTGTATAATTTCTGCTTATTTGCAATGGCCAGGATATGCATGTCTGCAGAGACAGAAAGTAGATTACTGGTTGCTTAGGGCTGAGTTGGGGGGAATAGGCAATTGTTACTAAAGGGTATGGGGTTTCCTTTTGGGTTGATGAAGACGGTCTAAAATTGACTGTGGTGGTGATTGCACAACTGTACGAATATATTAAACACCATTAAATGAAATAAATTATTTTATCTTTTTATTATTATGTTTTTAAATATTTTATTTATTTATTTGACAGAGAGAGACACAGTGAGAGAGGGAACACAAGCAGGGGGAGTTGGAGAGGGAGAAGCAGGCTTCCCGCTGAGCAGGGAGCCCGATGCGGGACTCCATCCCAGGACCCTGGGATCATGACCTGAGCCGAAGGCAGATGCTTAACGACTGAGCCACCCAGGTGCCCCAAATGATATAATTTAAGACTACAAGTTGTATAGTATGTGAATTCTATCTCAATATCTCAAAATTCTATCTGAAGAACATGCCAGAACATATGAAGAAAAAGACCGCATGAGGGGCAGGCAGGTGGGGGCAGAGAGAGAGGACAGTAGTCCCCGTAGAACCTGGACAGGGCTGTAGAGCAAACAATACTTCTAATCAAAGTAGCATCCTCAGACAGAAAACAGAAAAATTCAACTGGAACCACAAGGTCCAGTTTCATGGTCTGTGGACCAAGCTTCCCTATGCCCAGTGTGGCAACAAGGAGCGGGCTGGGAATGGAAGGCTGAATGAGGAGATAAGAGTCATGACACATCTTCTGGAGCCAGATCGTCCATGTGGCCAAGTGGAGGAGACCTTGTGTATGACACACACTTCCTGAAATTACCTCTTTTTGCTAACTGAAGAGAAGTAAAGGCTCAATCACTCACAAGATCTTGTACTGCGTGTCTTGCACAGCGAGCCCAGAGCTGATTCACTGCCCGGGGGCTGAGATGCAAGAAGACATGGAAGACATCAGGACAAATTGCAAACTGTGTTGTCCTGAGTTACTATCCTATCCCTTCCCCACACTCTCTTTGTGCACATAGCTGGAGCAGGAAGAGTTCCTCTCTGCAATGATGAGTAAACATGAAAAAGGGGGAACATGAGATTTATGAAAGCATGCCTAAGTTATTCCTTTTAGGTGCAGCACACAGAAGGAGAGAGAGTGGGGGGTTGAGGGAAAGAGAAAGAGAGAACATATATCAGATAAGAAGTGCCATAAAGCAGATAAAATGTACGGCCATATGTCTTCTAAATAACAAGAACCCAAAGAAAGGATAAAGGGTTGGAAGTACTCTGGAAAGAGGTGGTAAAACAATAGAAGTAGCTGAAAAGTGAGTTGATGGATCTTGGGAAAGAAATGAAAGGACAAAATAAAATCATCACAGAAAAGAAAGTCACATAAAAATCAGCACAAAGAAAATCAGGCTCTACTGAAAATACCATCGGAAGCACCTAGGACTAACTAGATAAAATGAAGAAAGTAAAATTCAAAAGGATAACAATGTTGATTAATCTTAGTAAAGGGATAGTAATAACGAAAGACAACAAATACAACTGGAAATCACAGATGATATTTTTAAAGATTCATGATCTAAGGAGAGAATTAAATCTACAGAAAGCATAAACTTCCCAGGGAATACTTGTAGAAACTGATAAAAAAAATAGAGTACATTGTAGTGAAATCACTGGAAAATGATATCAAAGAATTCTATGGGTGTCCAGACAAAGGAAAGGAAATCAAGGTGGGCTCAATTCTCTTAGTTGTAGTACCTCCACACTAGGAAGATAGTGTGAGGTAACAGAATCATGTCTGCTGAATCTTCTGGAAAGAAGGTATGCCTCAGTAATTGTCATGCCTAGAAAAAGTGCTATACAGGTGGAGGTACATATTTCCCAACAAACAATACCTCTGAGACTTTCGTTCTCATGAGCATTTCTTTTAAAAATGATGAAATGATAAACTTCCATCAACCAAGAGTTGGTAAAAGCTATGGTAAAAGAAACAGAAGTGGACATCGAATCCATGCAAATGCAAAACTTTGTCTAAACAACTCTTGAGACTCAAGTTCTAGAACAGAATGTAAATACTGCTGTTTATTACCACACGGAAACAATAACATGACTAGTATTGTGTGAAGGGTAGCACGGACTGGAGAAAGTGGGAGGTAATGCAAGAAATCAGATTTTCTTGTATCAGGGACATGAGTCAACTGGTAATGTTTAGGGCTTAAAAATAAAATTACAGTGGAAGAATTATATGATTATCCTTCATTCAGCTAATATTTATTGAGTTCTACTCTTATAGGCAGGTACTAAGGATCCATTCACCAGCAAAATCAAGCTCCTCCCGCCCATGTCGTAGAGGGAAGACAGAAAACAAACGAATCACAAGATCTCATACAGTGACAAGCGTGATGAAGGAAAGAGAGCAGGGTGGCGCGGAGTGCCAGGGCTGGATCATGAGCTATTTTACATAGAGCGGTTGAGGGAGGTTTCTCTGAGCAGGTGGCATTCAAGCAGGAAACGGAATGATGACAACACATGGTAACTGAGGATCTGGGGGAAGGGAACCCCAGGCAGAGGTAAGGGCTTCGATGCTGTAAGCAGAGTCACCTGTGCAGCTTAACCAAGTGGGCAACACAGGGTGAGCCACAGGCATAGAGAGAGGCAAGGGCTGGTCTGCACGGGGGCCTGCAGACCCTGGGAGGAGTCAAAGTTTCATTCTAAGGTGATGGGAAGCTGCCAGAGAATTAGCACAGGGGAGTGATTGGATGTGTATTTCATGATATGAAACACCCTACCGTGCTGTCAGTGGAAAGGCCAGTGTAGACTGAGAAGGACCCGCCGAGGACAGCTGTGCTAGCGGAAGGGAGAGCGGCTGGTGATCTGGATCTGGTGAGAAGTTAGATTTAGGATAGGTCATAAGGATGGCAGTGACAGGATCTCAGTTTTCCCTTTAAAATACATCCTGCTGGATGATTCATGAGACTGGATGAGACTTGTGGGAAGGAGGAAGGGAAGAGGCTTCTGAGTTCTCTGCATCAGAGTCTGGGTGACGGTGATTCCTTTCACTGCAATAGTCAAGGTGGGAGGGGGGCAAGTCAGGTCCTGCCAAGTCTGAGTTGAGTGTGAATCATCTGAAGGGAGATGTTAATAGCAAGTTGGGTATGTAAGTTTCGAGCTCAGGAAGAGGATGGTGTGAGGGATTGAAAATGTGGAAGGCATTAGCATATAGATGGTATTTAAAGCCCTGGAAATGAAGAGATCATCTACAATGCAATTCAGTGAAGATCTTCACATCCCGTGACTCTTTTAGCAGCAAAGAGCATAAGCATCAAAGAAGCATGGTCTCTTAATCAAGTCTCTCAAATTCACGATGCATTTGTTAGCTAATCTGGAAAGTAAGCAGTAAGTGCCAACCCATAATCTTCCCATGGCCTAACAGGGCCATATTATAATTACTGAGTTTCGTGGAAGGTGAAGTCAGATATTTTATTTCCCACGAAAGGTTGCCTCTTTTCTTAAGATCTTCAGAAGAATGCAGAAATTAACTAGGGCGGTTCATGATTCATCAGATTGCGCAGTTGAATGGAATCCACTCAAGTAGGTGTTTGAAACTCTGCACTTAGTTGTGGGTTTCATAAATACGCAACAAACAGTTTAAGTGACCCAGGACACTGCACATGTGACTGGAGGGACAGTACTTTCTGCTGATGCTCCTGGTGGCAAAGTATTACAAAAATGAAACACATTCTGTTCAGACACTCTCTCAGAGCACACAAAATTCAGTCTGGCTTACAGTGTCAACTCAACCCTTCAGGGTTTACAAACAGAATGTTTTCCCCCAAGTTGAGAAAAGTAACTCTATCTTTCAGCACATCTCGAGTCATTATTTTTGATTGGAGGAGTACCAAAACTTACACCTTTTGCTTAAGCAACTTATACCTTTTGCATATGTATTACAATGTATGCATTAAATGGGGTTTTAAAGTGAGTCTAGTCTAATTTCTCTAATAAAAAAAGTGATTACTAGCTCTCATTATTACCTAATGTGGTTGGCTAATTACTTATAAAATGAAAAAAAAAAGTCTTACTAAAGGGATGTTAGTAACTAGCTATCTCTGCAGTGTTGTGTGGGTGTGAAGTCTATTTTTTGAGCACCTTCAAAAATTACCATCTTATAACCCCATTTCTGATAACTACTTCAAATAGGTAAACATTGTAGCTTTTTGTTAAAGTACAGCTCTAGGCTATAGCTACATAATATAAAAACAGCTAAAAATAATAATTCAAGCCATTAGTAAGTTATTTTAACCATTTGGTGTAAAGTAACTATTTTGGCATTTATTTGTGCAGAATTAATATTTAGATTTGACAGTCATCCCACTCCCTTCTTCTCCATGAAAGCCGTACGTACAAAATCATACCTACGACAGTGTCTGAAATTTCCATTGCTCACCTGGACATTTCTGTGGGCTGCCCCGGGCTGACCCGAATCAGCCCTGCCACAGATAGCTGCCATCTAACTTGCCACCGTCGTCATCCAGCTGAATGAGACACGTTCTCCAGCCACTCGAAGCAGCGGAGCGGAGGCCCACGGGCTTTGCAGTCCCGTTTTCATCACTTCACATGTTAAGTGAAAGCCCCCACTGCTGCCTCCCCTCAGCCTTCTCCAGAGGCAGCTGCCTCTCTCCCACCCACGTGACCCTGGTTTGTTGGTGGCACTGGGACCTGACCCTCCGTGGCCACGTCCTTACTCTGACTCTTGTCATGCTCATGCCACATGGCCTGTCACTCTCTCTGCTTCTCCTTGCTGCCATCCTGACCTCTCCCACCCCGCTCTCCGGGTTCCTTGGGACCTGTCCATCCTCGAGTATGCAGACCACTCACCTAACAAGATGGTTTCTGCTGATTTCCCTCCTTGTTTTTAATAATCTTTTCTGTCCACTTGAATCCTTACTGCCTCCCATTGTCATTGCATGTTCTTCATCTTCCCCAAATCTGGAATTCAAGCATCTCCAACTCCTACCGTGACCTCTGAGTTTCTGTCTTCTCTGTTCACCCTATACCTGCTTTACCCATTTTCTGCTCCTCCGTCCCTCTCTAACCGACTTTCTTCTGGCTTTCTCACCTATTATCCCATCTAAGTAGCAATATTTAGGGTACTAGGTAACTCCACATCAATGAGTTCGCTGGGTCCTTTCAGTTCTCATCTCATCTGACATTTAGCGTCTGACCCCTCACATTGACCTCTAGGCAACATTCGGCTCCTTCGTCCTGAACCACCATGTTCTCATGGCTTTCCTCGTTCCAAGGCTCCTGAGTTCGGTTTTACTGCTCTGCCTTGTTGAAATATCCCCTTTTGCCTGGGAACTAAATGCTGGAGTGTTTCAAAGATGATTTTTAGGGACTCTTTTCATGCTATGTCCTCTCCCTAGGTGACAACTCACCCAAACCCAGAACTCTGTCAACGATACACGGAGGACCTGACTGTGTACCTCTGGCCAAGACCTGCCTCTGAGTGCCAGATGGAAGGCTACAATTGCTTACATGCTGTCTGCGCTGCGGTATCTCAAAGCCACATCCAACTCAGCATTTTCAAGTACAAAATCATGGCTTTCCCTCCCAAACTGATCTTCTGTCAGCATTCCTACTCTTGAACTAGGAATTAAGATTCATCCCGGGTGATTCTCTTATCCTCAATCCCCACGCTCGCTCAGTCACTACATCCTGCCCGTTTCACCTCCCATGCAGCTCCTGAAGGCATCTACCAAGAGCCATCATGACCACTATAGCACAAGCCACAGCCCCCTCTCAGCTGGACTTCGGCAACAGTCTGCCAGCCACTCGAGCCTGGCTCTCCTCCCTTCTCAACATGGCAGTCGGCATAGTTTTTTAAAAAAATACAAATCTGATCATGCCACATGTCTGCTGGAAACCCTCCAGTGGTTTCCCATCCTCTTAAAATAAAGACTCTTTAACCTCTCTTGTTATATTTCCCACCCTGCTCGCACTAGCTCTTGGCACTCCAGCCATAGTTAAGTTTGGTTTTTCTGTTTGTTTTTTGAACACACACATTCTCTTATGCCTCAGGGTCTCTGGAACTCTTGTTCCCTTTTGCATGAAATGTCCCCTTCTCGCTTCACTGAGCTTTGGATCCCAACTCAAACATCATCTCTTTGGGGTGGATTTCATTGACTCCTCCTCCCTTAGCAGACCCATGAGCTTAGATTCACCTTTTATACCTGCTCATAGCCCGAGCCCCTCGTACATTTTAGATCATTGTCCAAGTAGGGGTTTCCACTTACTAACAAGATTATTTGATGAATTTCTCTCTCTCTCCTAGACTAGAAGCTCCACAGGACAGGCCAGAGTCTCTTCCAACTCCTGATAGGATCTGCAGTGCTCAGAACAGGGCCGAGCACTGCAGGTTTTCAATAAATATCTGTGCATCAGTGGGTCAGTATATGAATGACATATGTGGTCATGCAAAACAGAAGGGACAAATTCGAGTTCCTTGAGGAAGAGATACATGAGCGCATACACACAGTAGTGATACCAAATCATCTGCTTCAGATGCAAAGTCAAAGGTCATCTTCTCCATATAATATACCCAGAAGTGATAACCTTAAATCATTGTTTTCGGCTCATAGAACAATATGGATAGTTTTTCCTTTGTGCCTTAACTTTTTCTTTTTACTTAGTTTTGTTGTGGTAAATGATCTGCGTTATGGGTTAAACTGTACCCCCCTCGCCTGCAAATTCACATGTTAAACTCCTAACCCCCAATACCTTAGAATTTGACTTTATTTGGAAACAGGTTCATTGAAGATGTAATTAGTTAAGATGACGTCATTAGGGTGGGCTCTAATCTAATCTCAGTGGTGTCCTTATTAGAAAGGGGAAATTTGGACAGAGACAGATATTCACATAGGGTTTCTAGAAGACCGTATGAATGTGAAGGCAGACATCAGGGTGATGGGTCTATAAGTGGGAAAGGTTGCCAGGACACCACTGGAAGGCAGAGAGAGGCCTGCAACAGAGTCTCTCTCATAGCCGCAGAAGGAACCAACCCTGCCAACAACTTGACTTCAGACTTCTAGCTTCTAGAACCTTGACAATAAATCGCTGTTGTGTAAGGCACCTGGGAAATGAATATAAGTACTAAAAAGGATTTTGACCTTACTCTTTCATTTGGAGGGAACCACACTGCTCAGAGGCTCAGGCCATGGTAAATCTTTTAAATTTCTATGAAAAAATTATTCTTTTATTTTTTAAAGATTTTATTTATTTATTGGACAGAGAGAGACACAGCGAGAGAGGGAACACAAGCAGGGGGAGCAGGAGGGGGTAGAAGAAGGCTTCCCACAGAACAGAGAGCCCGATGTGGGGCTCGATCCCAGGACTCTGGGATCATGACCTGAGCCGAAGGCAGACGCTTAATGACTGAACCACCCAGGTGCCCCTGAAAAAATTATTCTTAAATGAAAATCTTAAAATATGCCTGCAACATTTATAAACAGCAAACAAATCAAACCCAAACAAAAAAATAGCAGCAACTAAACTCTATGAAAAATCTATAATTTGAAGGAAAAGGAGTTAAAATACAGTTTCATGAACTCACTACTAATTACATGGTCCCACAAGTTCCAATTTGACATAATTTAGAAGTCAGTATTAATTTATAACATTATACACTCTTTTCTTGATTATACCCTAAAGATAGTTTAGATAGAAACTAAGTTCTTTCTTTTGACAAATGCTTGCTTCATGTATTTATTTGGCAAATATTGGGTGGCTGTTAATGTAGCTGGCAGTGAACATACCTTGACTATTTAGAGATAAAGAAGATGTTGCTTCGAATTACAAAGTCCCACAATCCCAACTTGGCAAAAAAAATAAAATATGGACATAACTTAGACTTCAGCATTAATTTCCAACTTTATGTATTATTTTCTTGATTATATCCTAAGGATTGTTCAAATGAAAACCAGAGAAAGCTACCACATACACAGCCACTACAAGGGGATAAGTAGGCACCTGGCAGGGCAGAGGAGAGATTAAAGTGGTTGGGTGGGGCAGTGGTTAGGATTCAAAGAGGAAGTGACGGAAATAGGCAAAGTATACATACAATGCTTTGGCTGCCTAATTTTGGGTTAGAGACTCTTAAATTTAGTTTGTTTTAAAATTATTTTTTAAGGTATTTATTTAGTTTCAGGCATATAACATAATGATTGGATATGTGTACACATTGTGACGTGATCAACAGACTCTTGTTTTGCCTTTTACCTTCTTGCTCTTGCAAAAATATTTGAACCTAGAAAACATATCAGACCTCACTGAATCCAAATTCTTTTTATTTATTTTCAAAATTTCTTTTATATTTTCATTTCAAATTCACTGTCATGAGGAGACAGATGTCCATTGTCTTCCACTGAGGCGTTGGACATAACGCTGATACAGAATCAACCCTCTGGGCCCAGTTAGGGATTGTAATTCATAGTTATCCAAACTTGATGGAGAGTCTGTCAGGTGCATACAAGTCTGCATGGATTCCGAAGATTCTAAGGATCCTCATTTCCTTGTGATTTAATCTCAAATCTGGTCTGATTCTGAGGCATATGCAGATGGGCCCATTATTCTGGGAGTTCCTTTTCTTCTAAGCCATTCATGAAGGATGAGACTGGAGACACTACAGGGCCCCTTCGCCCTTTCTTCAGGGCACTGCCATCATTGGGCAGCGCACTGGCAAGTAACTTCATTTTCTCCAAATACTCACCCTGCCTGGGGCTCACGCAAACCCCACCAAGACTACCTGTAGCTCAGCCACGTTCACTGCCTCTGGAGGAGCTAGAAGGCCAATCTCTTCCTCTTAAGGATGAACAAGCCAAGCCCCAGAGAGGTTGGTGACTTGCTTGCTTTTACCACAAGCAAAAGTGACAGATCTGAGACTGGAGTCCAAATTTGCCCCTAAGTGTCCAGGTTTCTTTTGATAGCAACAGTTATCAGTAATCAGTAATAATAGTAATATCTATTACTATTAGTAATAGTAATAGTAATTAGTTATCAGTAATAACTAGATTCCATTAGGTAAACTAAATTTCAGCATTTATGGAGACAATGTAAGGAGCTCCCCTAACATTTGAAAAATGGAAAGAAAATATCAGCACTGTCATATAGTAATATAAAAATATGCATTTTTTTCATTATTTTCACTTTCGTTAGCAACTTAGAAAAAAAACTAAGCAACTTAGTCACTGAAGCTCAGGGGTCTTGTTGTACTGAACATTGTAACCATGTGGGGATCTATAGGGACAGTTTGCCTAGAAAGTGCTATCTATTGTGTGAGCACAGGATTACCGTGGGCCTCCGTTCCTTCATTTTATTTTTTTTTTAATTTTTTTTTTAAGATTTTATTTATTTATTCATGACAGACAGACAGAGAGAGAGAGAGAGAGAGAGAGAAGCAGAGGGAGAAGCAGGCTCCCAAGGAGCAGGGAGCCCGATGCGGGACTCGATCCCAGGACCCTGGGATCACGACCTGAGCCGAAGGCAGTCGCTTAACGACTGAGCCACCCAGGTGCCCCGTTCCTTCATTTTAAAGCTGGAGAAAATATTACCTCCTTTTACAGGAGAAAAATGATATATACTCATGAGATGGTATTCCTTTTCCTAGACTGAGACTTTCACACTCAAAAACCAAAAAAAACCCAACAAAAACATACACCTGGGGAGACATGCCCCAAAGCCTTACTGTCTAGCAGACCCCACTCTGTACACTTACTCCGTTAGACTTAGGAACCCTGTTAGTTTGCTAGGAGAGCACAGCAACGCATCAAACGGGCATCTGCAAGGAGCTTGGACAGGTGCTGTCCTAGACACCTGACACACACTCAACCCGAATCATTCACTCGCTGACAGCAGCAATGAAAGTATTTTCAGGCATCTTATTCCTTTTTTCCTGGATACCATCCAATAATTCAAACTAAAGCCAGCGATTACTCTTAAGGACCAGCAGATAGGCAACTTTATTTCCAAAGTACACTGTATTTGGATTTTCAGTGGCTAGATGCAAATCTGCATAGGTTTAAACATGGACTTCAGAAATACTCTTATATAAGTCTGGAAACTTTTTTCCTAAACACGTTAATCTTCAAATCATTTCTGTTTTTTTAAAAAAGGGTGTGTGCATATATTAATTAATTAATTCTATCAGTGAAGCAGCTACTGCCAATTCTATTAGGATGCCTCACAAATGATTTTCATCTTCGTTTCTGAGCAGTGAGGACCTATATCAAGCTAGGACAGGCAATTTTGCACACTGACGTTTTGTTCCTCTGGCAATGTCCATGTTGTCTCTGTGCCTGTCATTCAGAGCAGCTTGAAGATTAGCTGTCTATATTCTGTCTCATCCCGAGCACTTTCATTTACAAATATTTGATGATAAATAATTGCACATGTCAAAAGACCCCTTGAAAACCATTTGTAGGAGCTACGCAAGGTATGTGGAAAAATGATTTTGTGGCATAAGGACATAGGAAAAACACCACACTAAAATCACCCTGTGTAGTCTCACACTGCATTAGGGTGAGAGCTGTACCTGTTAAAGGGGAATAAATTATGTTTTCAAGGACCCCTACAATTTCTCACAAGTCAAATGTGATGTTTTTCTGTTCACTTTTTAAAATTCCCATGTAAGGAAAGTAGTTTGAAAAGGGTAGAATTTTGGTGAACTTCTGATGACTTGCAAAGAGATAAAAAGTTTTAAAGCAGTCTTACAGATATTTCAAAACCTATCACTCTGCTAAAACATTCGCTACTCTGTCAAAACGTTCCTAGATTACTTTCAATTAAATACATCAACTTCCCTGAGTGTGGAGTTTTCAAAGAATGCTGTAAGAATTTAAATACAGGCCTTGGGGTCAGAAAACAGGGCTAGGAGTCCTGATTCAATCATTTAACAGTTATATAAGAGCACCTGTCTTTCTACATTTGGGGATTGCTATCAAAGAACACTTGAAGAAAAGAAGCTACATTATCCTAACATAACTACAAACCATCAGACAAAGTTTGTAAAGGATTACTATTTGGTTTAACTCTCTCATTCATACAGATTTTCTTCTCTTACTCCATGTCTCTCCTTCGCTTATATATCCAAATTTATAAACATATATAACCAACATGAAAACTCCCACTGGTCTAAGTCTCATGTGACATTCACACGGTATGAATTTTTGTCAGCATCTTCTGTTTATTTTTATTTACTTTCACTCTCTACCCCTTCCTTCAATCTTTATTTGATGCTCATAAACACTAAAAGGATGGGCCCAGGAGGATGTGCTTAGGAGCACCAACAAAACCAGCTGCAGCAGGACACATAATGGTTCTGGAAAATTATAGCAGCCATAAGCTTACTTTCTTTCAACTGAATTTTTTATTCATTATTATCTGGAGGGTGCATCCTCTTTGAAATGGCTGCATTATTTGCAAGAAAAAAAATCACTGCACGCTAATGTCATAGCAGGAAAGAATAATTTTGGTAATTCTCCTAGCCTTTTTAAGCTATTTTTGTGAATAGCTTCTGTTTTGATTATAAAAGGTCATAAGACCCACAAATAGATGAAGTTTTAGGAAATTTAATTGAATATCTGATTTAGAATAGATGGTTAAAGGAAACAAAAAAAATGTTTGGGAGGCACATCTAAGTTTTTGTAATGACTGCATAGAACGGGATCTCCTACCCCCGGTTTCTCCTTTCCATACCTTCAGTCCTGTGGGGGCAAACCACACGTTGGTTCGACCGAGGAAGTTCTTATGTGTGTTGCAAAAGACAATAATACAATCGCTGCTTGAATTTCATAATATATTTATCCCTTTTGGGAACATGTGCAAATCAAAGCTCAATCCTCCCATCAGGAAACCAGGGTGACACCCATGTCGCTATGGATCATTGAACCTAAAGGCACCTCTACCCTGTCCATGACCAGGGGGCTGATAACCACTCCTTGTCCCCACATTTCAGTCCCACAGAAAATAGTCCCAGTTTTGCTAGTGTGACATTAATGTCAAATAATTACTCCCGAGTATAAATACCAAGACACCGTTTTTATATGTTCCTTGGTTTTAATTATATTTACTCCAGATCATCCCCTGAGTATGTCAAGTACATAAAGAATGTAGCATGATGACAATAGAGTAAATTGGGTTTCAACATTTCTTCCTTCCACAAATCATGTCTTCTTATTCTGACTTGTGACGACCAAATTAAAAAATATTATAGTGTGCCTGTTTAGAAAGCACCAGAGAAAGGAATGCATATATATTTTCAGTGGCACAGTAAGCCAAAGGCAATAACATAATTCTGAAAACTACATATGTGGATGAGTTTGGGGATAGAATGGGGACATTATGCTGAAGCATGACTCAGGTGAAGACACTGTAAAAGTTCAACTATCTTCACATTTCTTTAAAATACCTAAATCTCCTCAAATGACAAAAGATCTCTGGAAGAGTAAATTGGAATAAAGGAAGAATAAACTAAAGGGATTAAGGTAGGAAGAGAAAGATAAATGTGTGGGTATAAATAAGCTCTATAATAGAGATGGGATCGGATCCACAAATATTTGAAAGCTCCATCAGGATGCAGATGTATTATTTCAAACACCGAATCCAGAACAAAGTGATGCCCTAATGGAAAACTGCAGTTAGGAAATAAAACGTCAATGTATATTATCACTATGATAAAAAGATTAGTTATACGTGCATATGTTTATAGGCATGTGGACCTAAAATTCCTACCACCACATTAGATTACATCATAAAAGCCCTTATTGGGCAAATAGTAACAGTGAGGGAAAATATATTAGAGCACTAGTAGTCATTAATGCCATGGTGTAGATTGTATTATCAGTTTTATTACTGTTGCTTACAAAGACCTTGAAAACAAGAGGAATTCACTTAAGTAGGCTGGAGAGGACGCAGGGCAGAGGCCCAGTGCACGGACTGCTGCCCTAAGGCGCAGGACACTCGGCTGACCCTGGAGATAGAGGTTGCTGGGAAACAGGTCCCCAGGTTCTCTTTGTTCGGGGCCATTCCTGGGGATGCCATTTCCATGGCGGTGGGGGTGGTGAGGGGGACCTCTTTAGGAATTTATGATGGCAGACCTTCCAACATTCGTCATTCTAAATTATTCTTTAAATGACCATTTTTCATTTTCAGAGAAAGGACAGGAGGGCCTTACTTTCTCTCTCCTTTAAATATTTGCACTCCAGTGTTTTAAATAATATGCTGCCCTTAAAGAGATTCATGGGGTTTATGTGTTCTCAAATGTGAGGACTGTTCAGATCTAAAGGTGAATTTTTCTCTTTTCTTTCTCTATACATTCCCAAAAGTACAGGAGGCAGATTTGTATTTGGGTTTGACGTGCTGTATTCTAATATATGCCAACAAGTGACATGTCATCCTTATACAGTAGTACTTATGAACAGTACAGAATTCCTCTTCACTCTTTTTCCCCTCCACATTCATTTCAGTTACCCCAGGCCTTTCTGCTTTCTACCCTCTTCTGCTCTACAAGACAAGAAAGAACCAGGCATCTGCACTTGATGGTAAAAGACTCACCATGAGAAATAATGATTCAGTTCTTTGCATTCATAGAATGGCAGAATCTTCATGCCGGAATGATCCTTTGAGGTCATCTGTCTTAAATCACTTCCTAAACAAAATTTCTTCTGCATAATCTGTGGTGATGTCAGGAACATTTCCAGTACTTTCCAATAAATTTTAATTATTTTACCAGGGAAGATCTTCCAGGGATAACAACTCTAATTTTTCCTATACTGAGTCAAAAACTTACTTTCCTGCAGTGTCTGTGCACAGAGCTTGGTTCTGCACATGAAACAACACCAACTAATCTATTCCCTCATCTTTATTTCCGATCTTCAAAAGTTTGAAAACAGGCCCACATTCCCCTAAACCTTCACTTCTCAAACTAACTGTCCCCTCCATTCCTTCGATGTTATCTCTGGATGCTAGTCAGTAACATGTTAAACGTGGGACCAAGGAAGAGGCAACGTGCATAATGCTGTGTATATGTTCCCGAAGTTCTGCGTACAGAGGGACAGGGGGGCTCTTTGATCACAACACTTCTCTTCTATTGATTCAGCCTCAGCCCATAATAGCTTTTTGAGTGGCTCTGTCATGCTGTCGTATCAGTGCTTTTTCAATGTGTCTAGGAAGAGGGCTCTGAGAAGTCATGGGACGCTTTTTGGAATATAGTGAAATTCTGAGTAGCGCTCATTCTATCTTTTGAACCAGGATCAATTGTCCCGGCAGGAAATACACCCATTATATGTTTCCAGCCTTCCACACCTCCCAAGGGCAGAATTATTTTTAGAGAATTATGGTTCAGAGTTTTTCCAGTAATATTTGGGTTTTTTTCCCTTTTTGTATCTTTTCATAGGTAGGTAAGAAAAATTTATTGGCAAAACACATAAAATTTTGGGAAAAAAAGTCAATTAAATACCTGCTCACCCCCTTAAAAGATTACCCCTGTGAAAAGACTACTATCATTAACCTGTAAGGGCAAAACTCCTGGTACAGTCTTTGGAAGAACAGAGTTCCTCAAGAATAAGGTTTGAGAACCCCTGCCCTACATGGATTACACAGTACATGGATTGGTATATGAGTGAGCACAGCAAGGGAAGAAAGCACTGAGCTGCAACGTGGATATGGAGTTTAATTCTGTGATATACGGACTTTGTGACCTTTGGAAAGTCACCTAACTTGTCTGGCTTCGGTTTTCTTATCTGTCAAGTAAGGAAATTAAGTTTGATGATTTTTTAAGGTGCATTTCTATCTTTGTTCACTCGGGCTGCCATAAAACAATACTACAGACCAGGTGGCCTAAACAACAGACATTTATTTCTCACAATTCTGGAGGCTGGGAAGTCCAACATCCAAGGTGTTGGTTGATTTGGTTCCTGATGAGAGCTCATTTTCTGGCTAACAAAGGGCTGCCATCTTGCTGTGGACTCACACGGTGGAGACAGGGGGAAAGTGAATTCTCTCATGTCTCTTCTTATAAGGACACTAATCCAACTGGATCATGATGGCCCTACCCTTCATACTTCATTTAAACTTAATTATCTCTATACAGGCCTTATCTTTCCACTATAGTCACATTGGTGGTTGGGTGTTAATACATAAGTTTGGGGAAAAATCAAACATTCAGTCCATAACAATTTCCATCTTGAAATTCTACTGTTTTAACTTTCTCAGGCTGTGTTTTTAAAAATTTAAACCATGTTAAGTCATGTTTGAACCATTTTATAAGTAATATATCAAACCCAAAAGCAAATTATTATTTCTCTCCATGGAATTTCTTATTTATTCATTAACTGAGTTCATAATTGAGTATCTGCTATCCATCAGACACTGCCCGAGGTTTAGGAAGTTATTAGTAAACAAAAAAAATGACCCAAATCCACTTCCACATGGAGCTCATACTCTACTGTGTGGCTGACGATGAGTAAGAGTAAAATATGGATAATGTGCTAGATCCTATTAAGAGTTAAAGCACCAAAGTAAAGAAGGAAAGAGGATTATTAAGTATTGAGATGGGGGAGCTGGATGTTTAGATGGCAGCCATGTGGATATATCTGAGAGGAGAATATTCCAAGCAGAAGGTACAGCAAGTATCAGAGGATCTGAGGTAGGAGCATGGTTGACTGGTCAGGAAACAGTAAAGTATCACTGGAACAGACTGAACGACCGTTAGGATAGTAGGAGATGAACTTCCAGAGGTTATAGGAATCACATCCTGAGATCCTGAGTGATCATAAAGAAGACTTGGTTTTACTGACTATAATGGGAAGGCATGACAGGGCTTCGACTGGAAGAGGGGTGGGGTGTGGCCTGTGTTTTAATCATGGCATTCAGACCAGGTGTTGAGAAGAGCTTAGAGGGACCAGTCAGGAGGCCACTGCCATTGTCCAAGGGAGAGATGAGGGTCTGACCCTCTCGGGTGGCAGTGAAGGAGTCAAACTTAAATAAGTATTTATTTACTTACTTATATTTATTTATATTCATTCCAGTACAGTTAACATACAGTATTAAATTAGTTTCAGGTGTACAATACAGTGATTCAACAATTCTATATATGACTCAGTGCTCATCAAGATAAATGTACTCTTCATCCCCATCACCTATTTCACCCATTCCCCCACCAACTTCCCCTCTGGTCACCATAGTTAAGAGTCTATTTTTTTTCTTTTTTTTGGTTTGTTTCTTTTTTCCCCTTTGTTCATTTGTTTTGTTCTTAAATTTCACATATGAGTGAAATCATTAGGGTATTTGTCTTTTTCTGACTGACTTATTTTGTTTAGCATTATACTCTCTAGATCCATCCGTGTTGTGGAAAATGGCAAGTTTCATTCTTTTTTACGGCTGAGTAGTATTTCATTATAGCTTCTTTATCCACTCATCTATCAATGCACATTGGGCTGCTTCCGTATCTTGGCTATTGTAGATAATGCTACTATAAACATAGAAAAGCATGTGTCCTTATGAATTAGTGTTTTTGTATTCTTTGGGTAAATCCCCAGCGGCATGATCACTGGATCGTATGGTAGTTCTATTTTTAATTTTTTGAGGAACCTCTGTACTGTCTTCCACAATGGCTGTACCAGTTTGCATTCCCACCAACAGTGGACGAGGGTTCCTTTTTCTCTACATTCTCACCAACACCTGTTGTTTCTTGTGTTGTTGACATTAGCTATTCTGACAGGTGATAGCTCATTGTGGTTTTGATTTGCATTTCCCTGATGATAAGTGATGCTGAGCATATTTTCTTGTGTCTATTGGCCATGTGGATGTCTTCTTTGGAGACATTTCTCCATATACACTTTAGAATTAGCTTGTCTATTTTTTACTGAAGAAAAGCCTGTTGGAATTTAGATTGCAATTTCATTAACTCTAAAGATCAATTTGGCAAGAGTAATATCATTAAAATATTCAGTCTTCCAACTCATGAACATGTTACATCTCTCCATTTATTTAGATTTTCTTTTATATCTCTCATTAAGTTTTACAATGTTTCCTCTGGAGCACTAACACATTCATTAGATTATGCAGAATTACTTGATATTTTTGATACTATTGTAAAAGGCATTTTACAAAATCTCATTTCCTCTTTTCTGCTTTTATTATATCTCTTTTTAGATCTGTTCTGAGATAGAAAATCAAATAACATGGAAAATTTAGAAAGCTACAAAGCAAAATATACACAGTTCCAGTCCTGTTCTTTATCCTCTTGAATGTATATTTTATTTTATTTTTTTAAAGATTTTATTTGACAGAGAGAAAGACAGTGAGAGAGAGAGCACAGGCAGGGGGAGTGGGAGAGGGAGAAGTAGGCTCCCCACTGAGTAGAGAGCCTGATACGGAGCTCGATCCCAGGACTCTGGGACCATGACTCAAGCTGAAGGCAGCTGCTTAACTGACTGAGCCACCCAGGCGCCCCCCTCCTGAGTGTTTATTTTAGTTCTGTAGTGACCTTTTTTAGTTTCTTTGGAATCCTTATCCATTCTCCCACTCCTCCATCTTTATTTTTCCATCTCATTCTGTTAGGAAGCAGAGGGGGGGGCCCATGGTGCTCTGGAATGAAACTACCAGGCAGGGAATGATGGAAGCCATTTGGGTAGCAGCCACGTACTACAGATTGTGGACTGTCAGCAGACCACCTGTGATCATCTTGTGGTCTAGCCGCATAACAGAGGAAGCAAGTGAGTTCATCATGGTATGACAGAGCCATGGTGGGTGACTATGAATCAGGAACTGAGCTAGGAATTCTGACCATCAATCTGACCTCAATGAGGATTTGACTCATGCCCCCCAAAACAGGTATGTATAGTGTCTCCTTCTCTCCCTCTCACACACACACACACACCCCAAAAAACCTGATGGTCATTAATCTTTAAATATTTCCCCCTTTTAAGGAAAAACAGAAAAAAAGGCCAATACAGAGCCACAATAAGTTAACACTTCCTGAGCGTATACTAAATGATGTACATGTATGAGCTCATTTCATCTCCTCAAAGACCCTAGTAAATAGTTAGGAGTATTATGTCCATTCTACAGTGAGTACAGAGATATTTTAAACGATGTGGCCAAAATCACACTGCTCAGAAACACCAGAGCTGGGATTCAAACCAGACGGTTGTGTTCTAGGACAAGCTCTGAACCTCTATGTTCTCATTCCTTTCTGCCCAAAGGAAAACATGCTGCAGAATAAAAGAAAAAGAACATTCATCGAAAGGAAACACTTCTGAAAGAGTACAGGAACCAGGGGGCAGGAAGTCAAGTCCCTGTGAGCTGGAAGCAGGTCATAAAGGGAGAGGGCAGAATGAGACAGAACAGGGAGCAGGGGTGGGTAAAATCAATAGGGATGTCAAAGAAACTAAAAATGGCATTACAGAATTAAAATATACATTTAAGGCAATAAAGAGTAGAGCGGGAAGTTTACAGTTTTGCTTTGAAACTTTATATATTTTCTAAATTCTCTGTAACATACATATGTTACTATTATAATCATAAAACATTAAAATGTTAAACATTTTCCATACACTTTTTTCCCAGCATTTCCACTTTTCTGAATATATCTTAAGGGAATAATTCAAAGATTTATTTATATGGATATAAGCAACTTATTTCTAAAAATGAAAAGTGGAAAAATTCTAAATATACAAAAATAACCTTTGAATATATTGTGGTCTATTTATATGATGAAATATTTTATTTATAGCCAAACATATGCTTCCAAAGACTGTTTAGTGGCACAAAGAAGTTATCACCATACTGGTAAATAAAAGAGCAAGATGAAAAACATCATATGTGTAGTGTGATTACAGTATGTCAGTGTGTACGAGTGTGTGTGCCCCCGTGCACATCCATGCGCCTACCTGAAAGGTTACCTTGGAGTTTACATTTCTTTTCCAACTTTCAAAATTTTTACACATTCAGTATACATTTAGGTCTTTAAAAATTATTTTAAAAGGATAATAGGTGATTTGTTAGATCAGAAAGATTATAATTATGTTGCTTTTATTTCTGTTATCAGGGCTTCAAAAGTTGTTTCCGCAGGGGCTCCTGGGTGGCTCAGTCAGTTGAGCACCAGACTCTTGGGTTTGGCTCAGGTTGTGATCCTGGGTCCTGGGATCAATCCCTATAACGGGCTCCATGCTCAGCAGGGAGTCGGCTTGCCCTCTGCCCCTCCCCCACGATGTCACGTGTGCCCAGGTGTGTGTGCTCTCGCACTCTCTCTCTCAAATAAATAAATATATTTTTTTAAAAAGTTGTATGGTCATTAACATAACATAATAAAAAAAAGTTGTTTTTGCAATACGTAGGTTTTAAAATATTTTCCTCTTTATTTCTCATGCTCTCTACATTTTCAAATCTGAGACCCAAGGATTACTTCTATCATTTTTCTAGTTACTTCTTCTTGAAATAATAGGGTGTTACCCCCACTGTTGTTTTCCTTTCTGTGTGAGTGCTGTTTTCATCCGTAGCATTGACCTTTACGGTTGTATCTGTTCCTTTTTCTTCTACTCCTCACATGTCAAAACAAAGCCATCTTCATCAGTTTGGCAAGTCTCCCTCTGAAGCCATTTCTTTTCATCTTTCAAGGGGCTCTTGGTTGTGTTACAGGAGTCCAACATTTTGGTAACTTCTTTCTATTTTTGTGTCCAATTGTTATTCCGCAACGATTCTACTTTGATTTCCAGAGTCATAACCTTCAGTGAGAAACAAAGATGAATACTCTGCCTCTGTTTTCTGTTCCTGCAGAATTTCAGGACGATGAAGACAGTCTAGCTTCTTCTTCCTCTTCCCTTGGATAGATACCCTAAAGTCGGATTGCTGGATCATATGGTAGAACTTCACTTTTTTTGAAGATTGAGTGATATCTGTGCATTACCAGGCCTCCAGCCACTCTCCAACTTTCTGTAGTATTGAAGCTTAGCAAATTTAAGTTACTTAGCATAGGTCACACATATGAGAAGCAGATCTGCCCTAAAACCTATCCCTTGAACTCAACCAAAGCCTGGGCATGCTGACTGATCTACAAAATTCCATTTCCTATACTTTCCCAGTGTTGGTAAAATCTTTTATATCTAAGCATTTCTTATATGTGTCTTAAATCTCTCCAAGTCCAGACTATGTGAACAACATGTGAATGCAAGCCAAACAATGTTCTTTATGAGCATCCTGTAGGGCAAAAAACACTAGTCATACATACCGTCTTCATCTAGAAACATGAATAGTAATCATTACCAGACACTTTGTCTTTAAATCCCAAGGTGTATTTTCACTGGCCCATCCTTTGAATAGCAGTGTCCCTCTCTACCATGTTAACCCCACTACAATTTTGCCTTATACCTACTTTAGTTCCATTGTGAATAACACCTTTTCAAATATTGGCGTTTTCTTGACTAATCAAACACTTCACTAGAGTTCATGTGAAGTATGCATGCTGTTCAAAATAACCAAACAGAAGAAAAAGGATATTTACATTGTGTTCTTTTGAGAAAGTTGTTATTCTAAACACTGCTGATGTTTAGGTCTCAGACCTAATTCTCAGACCTTCTCTCTGCTCACAAGGAACGTATATACTAAGCATTGTTCAAGAGGGGAGAATTCTTTTAAAATAATCATTTGGTTAGAACTCTTGAAGAATAAATTCATAGAATGTTTATTTCTCTTTCTTCTGATAATACATTATTTGACTCCATTATATTATTTACCAATCAGCATGAATTGACACTAGTCATGAAATCTATTAAAAGAATCATTTAAGAAATTTCCATCTTAGGTGCTAATTAAATTTTTGCTAGTCCAATTTTATTTTCATCTCTAAAAGTACTCATTTAAGAAAGATTAAAATTTTTTTTCTGTGAATAATTGCATTTTGGTTTTCAAAAATAATACAAAATCCCTTGTTTCTTCCAGCTCACCAGAAGGAAAAGGAAAAGAAAGAAAATAAGGTCTTTGGCATAGAATTCTACATGTATCTTTTCCAATGATGACCTGTATTATAACTTAGAAAAACCTGCTTGCTCATTCTGAGTGTCAGGCTTTTGAAAGGTATTATTATTAGTAGTAGTAGTAGTGGTAGTATTAGTATTAGTTTTATTATTTTGGCTCATAACATTTTTGTAGCTCATTCTGAAGAAAAAAAATAACCACAACAAGCCACTGGCTGTGGTTTCATAGTAGTAATTGCAACTTCAAAAGGCACCGTTAATGTCATTAAAGATGAGTTTCCTGGGATCTCAGTTGTTTTCCGTGACACCCCAGGCCATTAATGAGCAAATCAGTCATCAACTGCTTGTTTGGCCTCGTCTGAAAGCCTCAAGTTAGTTCTCTCTCAAGAAATGCCATTTCAGAGACAATGGGGGAATACAGAACAAATACACGTTTTAATGACAAGAGTTCAGAAGATCATTTCCCTATTTTTCCCATTCACTGGATCAATCTGCATGTATCAAGTCTAAATGATGTGTCTAGCACTGAAATAGTATTTAAGATGTTTTACATATGGGAAAGAAATAGATTAAAAATATGGTTTCAAAAGATACATTTTTAATATGGTTTGTTTAACCCTGAAATTCCTCCCAACCGACTAATTCCGTGTTAGGATCCCACCTCGTGTCTTTCCCACCTGGCTTCTTGGAGCTGGACGTCGTGAAGCAGCAAAACCCGCACTCCTTAGCCTCTGCAGCTGTGTTTTCTGACTAGTGATACTGCAAACCGATTTTCTGTGCTCAGTTTCTCTGTGGTTTCAACCTTCTCAGATCAGGCTTTAGGAAAAATCTGATTCCAAAACTTTGAGGATATCATGAACCATTTCTTGGGGGGGTTCTTTGCTGTCATTTTGTGGAGATTATCAAGAGTAAAAGTGTAGTTCCCTCCCTAGGACAGTTCAAGTTCTTGCTGCTCAGAGCAGGGGGGACGCTGCCTGTGACTGTCCACACTCTGGATATTTCTTTCTGTTCACACACTGCTCATTTCAGTTCAACTGTCATGTTCCCACAGACAAAGTATCATTTCTTTCCTATCTCTTCCTCTCATTTCCTCTCCTGAAAGCTTCTGAAAAATTCTCATAACACATGATGTAACTGTACCTTTAGTCCCTTTTTCTCATAAGAAAGCTTTTGTTTCTTGTAAAACTACACGAATTCCTTTTCATGGGAGAACACGTCACCTGTCTTAAAGACACTATGGAATCAGCCTCACCTTCTAGGTGCCCCAGGGCTCCTCCGTCTATATTGTACGGATGTCTTGAGGATTAAAGATGATAATGCAAATGAAGCATATAATACAGCCCTGGGCACAATGTAAATATTAATTAATAGCAGTAATAATACGTAATAAAATAAAAGGAGCTTTTCTTGAAAGCAAATCCATTCTCAAATGATGACACCCTGAGGATAAAGAGCAAGAGAAAAAGGAGAGGAGTGACCAACTTACTTGATTTGGGGCATAATTTATTCCAAAATTTGTACCTTAGGAGATCATATGTATTATGATCATTTCTTTTTTAATGATCCTGGAGTCAACTCAGAGCTGTTAGTGACACACTCAAATGGAGAGGGTTGTTTTAGTTCAGACTGCAACTCCAAGAAAGTGATTTTTTAAAAATTATTACAGTCAAAATATCCTTCTTCATGCATTCAAAATTCTGTGTATATATTGCGTCTTATAAACGTAAACAATTTACAAGTACCTTTTATTTGTTTTATACAGAGGGATTTTTTTTTTTTGTATCTAGTAGGTGTTTGTTTTCAAATGACTTCTGGTAATAACTGGGAAATAACAGTTCAAAGTAGGGATGACATAAGCATGGCTAAATTAGTTAAATGTCAACAATTCACTGGGGAGAAAAAAGTTGTATCTGGTATGCTGTATTAATAATTTAGCAAAAGACAAATAGCCAATGCTCACTGATACATATTGGCACATTTCATAGAATGAACATTTATGCTTATTTTAGAAATCCTTTGTCAAATTTTCAGTAACCTAAAATCTTCCAACAAAGACTAGGAACACTTAATTCTTATTCATCCAAAAAAAAAAAAAACTACAGTTATTATCTGGAACCAATGACTGATACAGGAGAAAGGATAAGACACAGCAATTTTGAGAATAAATCTGCTAATCTCTACATAACCTACTTCACACATGGTGCTTTTTGGGTGCGTACTGGGGGACCTGGAGCTGAGAGATAGAACGCCCCTCCAGGTAGAATAAAGCTCTTTCCTAAAATGAAAAAAAAAATCGTAGTAGGCTGAAAGAGGGAATGTCTTTTATGTTATGTTGGAGTAAATGTTACCAAAAACCACATTCTGTTCTTTGGTTAAAAAAACAAAACTTGGGTGAAAATGAATGATATTGCATTGAAGACATTTTCATTTGTGTTCCCTATACATTCTTTGGGCATTTTCCTATAGTTTAGCCCTGGGTGGCACGACATGAAAGACGTTCTTCAGATATTATATATTACTAGGGTGGCCATGGCCCCAGTTTGCCTGGGACAGTTCTGGTTTATGCTGACCGTCCCAGCATAATTATTAATAGTACTTCCTTTCTTAAAATGTCCTGGGTTTGGGTAGTAAGTCAAATAGTTATCCTAAATTCTAGCAATTGGCCTATGAAACTGACTCCTGATGATTGTGGTATCTTGGCTATTTGGCATGATCAGGGACATTCTGTTCTAGATAAGTAAATTTGCCCGTTGAGGACAATGCATTAAGGGCAAACAGTATTTCAACTGCTTTTCATGAGTCTTTCAAAAATGATGGGAGGTTTCTCTGCCTTAAGAGGGCACCCTCGGCATAATTTAGTCTTTTCTTTCTCAGTATTGCCATGTACTACATTGAGCTATAGATACACATGCAGATGGATGAGGCAGAGAGCTGAGTGGCTGTTGGGTTCACACTGGGCCCCAGGACTTGCTTTCTTTAAACAGTTTCTAGGATGAGTTTTTTTGTTTTGTTTTCTTTCTTTCTTTCTTTGTTTCTTTGTTTCTTTGTTTCTTTGTTTCTTTTTTTTATCACTTTCTATTTTTTTCTAAGGTGATAAACAACTGATATTCAGTGGCTTTATGCCTGATGTAGCAATAACAAAACAAGCTTCAGGCAAAGTAACTTGCAGAGGTAAAGGCTGAAAGTACAGCCTCTTCCAAATGGTAATTTTGACCTTTGAAAGAATTTCTTCCTTACACTTACTATCGTAGAAAGCCTTAAATACATCATCAATACAGTGGAACTTGGGCAACACTTTGTGAACCTGTAAGCTCTCTTTTACTTTATCTACATGGTTATTACTCAGTGGGTATGAAGGAGCAGTATCCCTAGCAATATCAAATAACTATGTAGCAGGGTTTTATGAAGAATTGATTCCATAGGTTAAAAATACTGATAATTAATGAAACATAATAAATTTCTGTAATTATCAAAACAGGTACCAGGTTTTCAAATTTTTCCTAATTTTGTTTAATTTGTAATCAACTTTATTAAAGTGTAAGTATTATATGTAATAAAATGCACTGATTTTCAGAAGATAGTTCAATGAGTTTCAACAAATGCATACATCTGTGTAACTACCACCTCAATCAGGATCTATAACTTTGTCATCACCTCAAAAGTTCCCTGTGCTCTCTTATGGTTCAAGTCTCTGTCTCCTCCTGGCCTGAGACAACCACTTACTTCCTTTCTATCACTACTGACTAGGTTTACCTATTCTAGAGTTTCATACAAATGGAATTAGTACCAACTCTTTGGCTTTTTTCATTCGTGATGTTTTTGAGATCCATCCACATTACATATACCTAGTTCACCTTGCCCCCCACCTTGTTTGGCCAAGTAGTATTCCATTATATGGACATACCATAATTTGTTTATCCATTTACCTCTTGATTTGGATTGAACATTGAATCGTTTCTAATTTGTGAGTATTTTTAATGAAGAGAGACATTATGTAAATATATGTCTTTACTTCTCTTGGGTAAATCTCAGAAAGTAGAATTGAGGGATTATATATTTATATGTTCATTTTATAAAAAACTGAAAACTGTTTTCCAGAGTGTTCTTAACATTTTACATCCCAAACATCAACAGAAAAGAGTTCCATTTTCTTCCCATCCTTGCCAGTGCTTGGTGCTGTTGATATTTTTAAGTTTAGGCATTTTTAGTGCATAATGCTGTAACACTGTAGTTTTAATCCATGTTACCCTGCTGACTAATGATGGAAAGCACACTTTCATATGCCTTTCCTTCATTTTTTTTTTTTTTTTACTTTTAAATACCCCATTGTGAATTTCCTAGTAGTAGTATAATAACTTCAGGGTTCTAAAATTATTTTATGATAAAGATACAAAAATACAGAAAATATTTTCTTGCCCGATGTTTAATTGATATGTTCATTTATTTTCATCCACTCATTCATCATGAGATTACTGATTATCTTGTGTGTGTGCTCTACACAAATGCTAGAAGTACAGAATGAATATAGCATGAAACTCTTTCTGGGCTCATTTATACGGGTAAACTCTAGATCAATGAATGTCACTTTTAAAATGTTGGGGATGATAAAATGTAACAGTTGCCAAATGTTTTATTTCATGAAAGCTCAGAGAATGTGCACAAAAATAGCAGTGCTTCAGCCAGGGGCATGACATGATCAAATACGAATTTTTAGAAAACTATTCTTACTTTATTTAAAACCACAGTATTGGGCTCACTAGTATACAAAAGGATAGACTTTATAAGCATAATTAAATCTGGCCAGCTTTAGCAGCATTATGAAGTTATTAGAAGTTGTTAGAAAAGACCGCAAAATATGGAATTATGTTTATGCTCACCATTCCTAGATCTCTAAATGCTGGGACTGACTGAACAATCAAAACCAAATGGGTCTGTGAACTATGTTTGCTCTGACTAAACCTCTTAGCCCTTTAGGTAGCATGAAGCAGAGATGGGGTGAACTCTGATTTTTTTTTTTTAAAGTAAGTACTAGCTGGGGCGCCTGGGTGGCTCAGTCGTTATGCATCTGCCTTCGGCTCAGGTCATGATCCCAGGGTCTTGGATTCGAGCCCCACATCGGGCTCCCTGCTCCACGGGAAGCCTGCTTCTCCCTCTCCCACTCCCCCTGCTTGTGTTCCCTCTCTTCCTATGTCTCTGTCAAATAAATAAATAAAATCTTAAAAAAAAAAAGAATTAGCCATGAAACACACTATCTAGTTCTGATTTACTCATGGACTCTGTTCAGCAAGACCAGCAATTTAGTTTACAGACTCTACAATATATTTAACCAGTGACCCTCCTTAGTGAGTATTATGGCATATCACAAAGACAAACCGTTATTATATCGATCCATCAAAGAAAGAAAGAAAGAAAGAAAGAAAAGGTCTGAAGTAGTGGATATGTTAATAAGTTTGTGGCAATTATTTCACAATGTAGATATATTATCAACTCATCAAGTTGTACACCTTAATAATATACATTCCTTTGTCAATTATAACTTAATAAAGCTGGGAAAAAATTCTGTCTGAATAAATAAATAGAATTTAAAGTGAATATGGATATAAACCAAAATGTTAACCGCGCTTAAATCTTTGGGTAATAAAACTATGATTGAGTTTTCTTTTGGTTTACCTGTATTTTCTATTTAAAAAAAATACATAAATCACTTGTTAAAAAAAAAAGAGGAAGAAGAAGGCAGGAACCCACTTGGGATCATTCCGTTTTGACTAAGCACTGGATTAATCCTGTTAGCTGGACTACCACGGACCCTGTCGATGCGACTGGGCTGTAGGATGGGAAGCAGGGGACAGACACTTGCTAACTAACGCCCGCTGGGGTCTCTGCTGAGGACCTGCGCTCCCAGTCCTTCAAGAGAGAATATTCTCGTGAACTAGGCTGAGCTTCCCACACTGCTGCTCCACTGGGCAGTGATAGTGAGGTGTGAAGTGTTCCGCTGTCTCAATACAGTAATGCCCCAGGAAGTTATGGAAGCAAGAAGGGCCTGGCTTGCCCTTTTAGCAAATGACTCTCTGACCCCCTTTCCACTCTGCAGAATTTGCCATATGTGCGGTCTTTAGAGAAACATGATGCTAACCTCAGAAGTTACGGATGCCTTTAACGGCCCTCTGCCTCCCTGGACAGGAGGGCTGTTCTATCGTGTCTGCTTACAGTTGCCTCTCTTCTCCACTGTCAGAACGCATGCCTGCCAAGATGCTCTTCTGATCTCTACTGCCACGTCAGTCTCGGAAAAGAGAGCAAAACGAGCAGATTACTGCACACTCCTCTGCTCATTTCTTCCAACACCACAGCTTTCATCCCCAAACAGTCTGCATTCCACAGGTCTAGCTGTTCGGTAAGATGCTCTGCTCCTCTGGTTAGCAAGCTGACTGATCCCAGCGGCAGCCCTTGGGTCTGCTCATTTCTTCTCAGTTGTTTTCTTCATCATTGGCTGCTTAGATGTTGCTCCTTTACTCTTGACAGCACTGAAAGAATCCTATTGGGGTGATGGAAGTGGCCAAGAATTTAGCCTCATGTCTACAAATAACTGTCTCTGAACACAATAGATCTTCAGTGGAAATATTCAGACTAGAAAAATCCAAGAGACAGCCTAGCGAGAAAAACAAAATTGGCCTTCCTTCCTTCCTTCTTTCCATCCATCCATCTATCCATTCACCCAGTGTTTAAATAGCTATACATTATCTCTTCAATATAATCAAATACTGTTAATTTAGTAATTATTTAGTAAGTGTATATTATTGCCTGGAACCACTCCAGGTGCTGAAGATATGGCAATAAAAAAGATATTTCTGGGAATAGCTCATAGGCTGTATATCCAGTTAAGACTTCCTTGCTAGGGACTAGGTGTGAGTGTCCAACTGGGTCTGAATGCTCCCAGAACGGCTGAGATTTAGTAGGTTCCTAACTGAACTCATCCTGTTTGTCTTCCAGCAAGGGCAGAGTTACTATCCGTTTCAAAAATCTTCAGTGGCTTTAAATAACTTAAATATAGCCCATACTCTTTGCCTAATAGTCACTGGTTTCTATAATCAATTTCCAGCTTGTTTGTTACCCATCTTCTCTCCCATGGGGATGCCCAAGAAGAGCTGAGAGAGGAGGAAAAAGAAATCAATGACCCAACAAAGACGCCTTGTAAACATGCTAATCAGACTCCTAATGGTATTTATTAGCAAAGAGAAAAAGAGAGTCCTTCCTGTGGAATCCTATTAGCAGGCTATATCCAGTCTGTCTAGGTTGTTTTAGCGAACAAATGAGGAACTTATGGGTTTGTGGGATATGACCCAATGGAAAGTGTTAGGTCAGCTATATAATTATCCATGTATCAGAGGGAGTCACTTGATAACTGCGTGCATTACTTATGGATCTCAAACATTAAATCTGGACCAGGCCACATCCTAATGTTGCCTGGAAGGACCCCAGGGGGTTGACCAGTGGTGGCATACATTTCTATGCACAGCCTCTGTCTTCACATGTATCGGGCAAGTTATTAGTAAAGGTTGCTCTTTGATAAGATCTCTGCTTCTTTGAGTCTGATGTGACAATATAGCTCGTTGTGCTATCTCAGGTCTGGAAATAAGTTTAAATGGATAATGGACACTTTTACAGCTAACAAATGGATTTGGGGGAAAGTAAATTTAACATTTCCTTCTCAATGGTAGGCTGTAGGTGCTCATTTCAAAGAGCACTGGGCTGTCAGTAATCCTTTTTTATTTTGCTTTAAAATAAATTTTATTTTACTTGGAATGTCTAAGGTTTCTCTCACATTAAAAAGATGCTGTACTCAGAGAAACTGTTTTATGGGATTCAGAAGACTCTGACTAGTCTAGATAAACAGGCTGCAGGAACTAAGGGAATTCTAAATGGATTACTAGATTTACAGTGAACATAATTTATTTTCCAAAAATAATTTCATGTCTATTAGTAACAACCAAGAGTAATCAGGGAGCAAAGACACAACCTACTAATAGAAAGGTTTACATGTGGGAAGAGATACTGGACTGTCCTTAGGAATAGTAAATGGATATAAATGTAAAAAAAAATTTTTTTTTACTTTTTCTTCAAGGCTTTATGAATAGTTTATTATCTGGAAAATGCAATGAATAAGGTAATAAAAATACCTTATTACCTTAGTAAGTGGAACTCTTTGGAAACTAGAAGACTGTCTTATTGCAAGAAAATCTAAAGAAAAACAGCATTCCATCACAGTAACTAAACTAAAGCAAATGCCTGTGGCTGTAAGAAATAAAATATTTATTAACCTGATGAAAATCAGGTTCAGGACCCTGCTACTTCTCTTCTGCCCACCCCAATTTCACCCCAAAGAAAAACTGGCCTTAGACAGGATACTTGGTTCTTCCTTGACAATTCAGGGCATCAGAACCCAAACTAGAGCTTAAGGTAGGGAAATTAGTTGGAACGCCTCTCACTGCCTGGTGTGGGGGCTCCTGTGTGCTTCTCGGAAATAGAGAAGAGAGAGGAACATTACTGATAAATTTCTAGAAAATTAATTAGGAGTAAGAGAAGTAAAACAGTTATCAGATGTCCCAATTTCCCAAGAAAGTCTTGCAGCTGATGTTAAGAGAATTAAATTTCTTCATTACAACTGTATTTTGCCTTTTTAACTAGTTGTGTAATCAGATTGATGAACCTGAAAAACTATGTGTTCCTGAAGTCTCATAGCGAAGATTTTGTTCCTCATCTAGGTTTGATTCATTTTTCAATGTTACTTTGTTTCCTCCTAAGCTAATCTATTGTTCCAGAGTTCCAGGTTTGTTTTTTTAATAAAAATTTCTTATAAAGTGTTAAATACACCCTCTACAAATAGGTAGCTTGAAGACAATGACCATATTGCATCTATGCAACTTGCTACCTCTCATTTCTAATTAAATAATTACATTTACCATGTGTTAATAAGTTGGCTTTTGATCGTTTACAATTATTTGACTGAAATCAGTCCTTGGTGTGTTGGGTATAATTATTAAACTCCAGACTCCATTTTTGTCTGAAGGCTTACTTAAGGGAACTACCATGAAGAAAATACAGAAACACAGGGGGCGGAGCAAGATGGCAGAGGAGTAGGAGACCTGGATTTCGCCTGGTCTCAGGAATTCACCTGAATAGGGATCAGACTATTCTGAACACCTACGAACTCAACAGGAGATCAAAGAGGAGAGTAGCAACAACTCTCTGAACAGAGAAGCGACCACTTACTGGAAGGTAGGACGTGCGGAGAAGTGAATCCGAGGCGATATTCGGGAGGATAGACGGCGGGGGAGGGGGCCTCCGCCGGCCGCTTCTGGCAAGTGATAGAGCCACGGAGCACAAAATCGGACCTTTTAGAAGTCGGCTCCGCTGAGGGACGTCGCTGCAGTGGCTAAGCGGGGGGTGGAACCCTCGCCGGACAGTGTGGTCTCAGGACCCTCGGGGTCACAGAAAGACCGGGGGTGCCTGAGTGCGGCAGAGCTCCCAGGTATCGGAGCGGGGAAGCCGGCTGCAGAGACGGAGCCGAGGCGCGGGCTCTCAGCTCGGGGTGGCCATAAACTGTGATCCGCGGCCCAGTCGGGCCACTGCTCCTCCAGCAGGGACCCAACAAGCGGCAGAGCCGGGGAGACTCCCCTTCATCCCCCGGGAGGAGCAGCGCGGGAGCGCACCGCAGGGATCTGCTGGGTTTGGAGACTCCACACGGGGTCGGGTGCCAGAGATAGAAACGCTTGGTCACAGGCCGGGTGAGCACGGAGTGTGGCCGGAGACCGGGGACACGGGAGTGACTGCTTTTCTCTGGGGGCGCACTGAGGAGCGGGGCCCCGAGTTCTCAGCTCCTCCGGGTGGAGATTGGGAGGCCACCATTTTCACCCTGGTCCTCCAAGGCTGTACCAGAGCTTGCAGGGAACAAAAGCTCCTGAGAGCAAACCCGAGCAGCTTGCTTAGCCCGGACCCACAAGGGCGGGGCAATTCTGCCTCCAGCAAAGACATTTGGGAACCAAGGCAACAGGCCCCTCCCCCAGAAGATCAGCACTAACAGCCAGCCAAGACCAAGTTTACCGATCAAGGAGAATGGGAGAACTCCAGCGCTAGGGGAATACTGCACATAGAATTCATGCTTTTTTTTTTTACCATGATTCATTAGTTTTTCAAAGTTAATTTTTTAACTTTTTTTAATTTTTCTTTTTTCCTTTTTCAACCAACATCGTATCAATCCCTTTTTAAAAAAAACATTTATTTCTCATTTTTAGAGTCATATTTTATCCCTTCATAGTAGTTACCCTTATTTTGGCATATATATATAAGTTGTTCTCTCTTTAAAATTTTGAGATACAGTTTCTTCTAACAGATCAAAATATACCCTAAATCACTAGTGTATGGCTTTGTTCTAGTCTCCTGCCTGATCACATTCTCTCCCTTTTTTTTTAATCTTCTTTCTTTTTTCAAACAACTTATCGTATCAATTCCTTTTATAAAATCTTTTATAATTTTCATCTTTACAGTCATCTCCCATCCCTTCATTGTATCAACCCTTATTTTGTACATATATAAGTCTTTCTTCCTTTAAAATTTTAGGAGGCACTTTTTTCTAACAGACCAAAATACGCCCAAAATCTAGTGTGTGGCACTGATCTATGCACTAGCCTGATCATATTTGATCATATTAGTTTTTTTTTGTATTGTTCTGTTTTTGTTTGTTTGTTTCTTTCTTTTATCTTTCTTTCCCTTTCTTTTCCCCTGGTTTCAGGTCTTTTCTGATTTGTATAGAGTATATTTGCTGGGGACGTTGTTAACCTCTTAGCATTTTGTTCTCTCATTCATCTATTCTCCTCTGGACAAAATGACAAGATGAAAAAAAATCACCTCAGCAAAAAGAACAAGAGGTAGTACCGTCAGCCAGAGACCTACTCAATACGGACATTAGTACGATGTCGGACCTAGAGTTCAGAATCATGACTTTAAAGATACTAGTTGGGCTTGAAAAAAGTGTGGAAGTTATTAGAGAAACCCTTTCTGAAGAAATAAAAGAACTAAAATCTAACCAAGTCGAAATCAAAAAGGCTATTAATGAGGTGCAATCAAAAATGGGGGCACTCACTGCTAGGATAAATGAGGCAGAAGAGAGAATCAGAGATATAGAAGACCAAATGATGGAAAACAAAGACGCTGAGAAAAAGAGAGAGAAACAACTACAGGATCACGAGGGCAGAATTCGAGAGATAAGCAATACGATAAGACGAAACAACATTAGAATAATGGGGATCCCAGAAGAAGAAGAAGAGAGAGAGGGACAGAAGGTATACTGGAGCAAATAATAGCAGAGAACTTCCCTAATGTGAGGAAGGAAACAGGCATCAAAATCCAGGAGGCACAGAGAACCCCTCTCAAAGTCAATAAAAATAGGTCAACACCCAGACATCTAATAGTAAAACGTATGAGTCTCAGAGACAAAGAGAAAATCCTGAAAGCCGCTCGGGAGAAGAGATATGTAACCCACAATGGTAGAAATATTAGATTGGCAACAGACCTATCCACAGAGACCTGGCAGGCCAGAAAGGACTGGCATGATATCTTCAGAGCACTAAACGAGAAAAATATGCAGCCAAGAATACAATATCCAGCTAGGCTCTCACTGAAAATTGAAGGAGAGATGAAAAACTTCCAGGACAAACAAAAATTAAAGGAATTTGCAAACACGAAACCAGCCCTCCACGAAATCTTGAAAGGGGTCCTCTAAGCAAAGAGAGAGCCTAAAAGCAGCACAGATCAGAAAGGAACAGAGACAATATACAGTAACAGTCACCTTACAGGCAATACAATGGCACTAAATTCATACCTTTCAATAGTTACCCTGAATGTAAATGGGCTAAATGCCCCAATCAAAAGACACAGGCTATCAGATTGGATTAAAAAACAAGACCCATCGATATGCTGTCTGCAAGAGACTCATTTTAGACCCAAAGACACCCCCAGATTGAAAGTGAGGGGGTGGAAAACCATTTACCATGCTAATGGACACCAAAAGAAAGCTGGGGTGGCAATCCTTATATCAGACAAACTAGATTTTAAAACAAAGACTGTAATAAGAGATGAGGAAGGACACTATATCCTACTTAAAGGGTCTATCCAACAAGAAGATCTAACAATTGTAAATATCTATGTCCCTAACATGGGAGCAGCCAATTATATAAGGCAATTAATAACAAAAGCAAAGAAACACATTGACAGCAATACAATAATAGTGGGGGACTTTAACACCCCCCTGACTGAAATGGACAGATCATCTAAGCAAAAGATCAACAAGGAAATAAAGACTTTAAATGACACACTGGACCAAATGGACTTTACGGACATATTCAGAACATTCCATCCCAAAGCAATGGAATACACATTCTTCTCTAGTGCCCATGGAACATTCTCCAGAATAGATCACATCCTAGGTCACAAATCAGGTCTCAACCGGTGCCAAAAGACTGGTATTATTCCCTGCATATTTTCAGACCACAATGCTTTGAAACTAGAACGCAATCGCAAGAGGAAAGTCGGAAAGAACCAAATACATGGAGGCTAAAGAGCATGTTACTCAAGAATGAATGGGTCAACCAGGAAATTAAAGAAGAATTAAAAAAATTCATGGAAACCAATGAAAATGAAAAGACAACTGTTCAAAATCTTTGGGATACAGCAAAGGCAGTCCTGAGAGGAAAGTATATAGCAATATAAGCCTTTCTCAAGAAACAAGAAAGGTCTCAAATACACAACCTAACCCTACACCTAAAGGAGCTGGAGAAAGAACAGCAAATAAAGCCTAAACCCAGCAGGAGAAGAGAAATAATAAAGATCAGAGCAGAAATCAGTGAAATAGAAACCAAAATAACAGTAGAACAGATCAACGAAACTAGGAGCTGGTTCTTTGAAAGAATTAACAAGATTGATAAACCCCTGGCCAGACTTACCAAAAAGAAAAGAGAAATGACCCAAATCAACAAAATCATGAATGAAAGAGGAGAGATCACAACCAACACCAAAGACATACAAACAATTATAAGAACATATTATGAGGAACTCTATGCCAGCAAATTAGATAACCTGGAAGAAATAGGTGCATTCCTAGAGATGTATCAACTACCAAAATTGAACCAGGAAGAAATAGAAAACCTGAACAGACCTAGAACCACTAAGGAAATTGAAGCCGTCATCAAAAATCTCCCAACAAACAAAAACCTAGGGCCAGATGGTTTCCCAGGGGAATTCTATCAGACATTTCAAGAAGAATTAGTACCTATTCTCCTGAAACTGTTCCAAAAAATAGAAATGGAAGGAAAACTTCCAAACTCATTTTATGAGGCCACCATTACCTTGATCCCCAAACCAGACAAAGACCCCATCAAAAAGGAGAATTACAGACCAATATCCTTGATGAACATGGATGCAAAAATTCTCACCAAAATACTAGCCAATAGGATCCAACAGTACATTAAAAGGATTATTCACCAAGACCAAGTGGGATTTATCCCTGGGCTGCAAGGCTGGTTCAACATCCGCAAATCAATCAACGTGATACAATACATTAACAAAAGAAAGAACAAGAACCATAGGATCCTCTCAATAGATGCAGAAAAAGCATTTCACAAAGTACAGCATCCTTTCTTGATCAAAACTCTTCAGAGTATAGGGATAGAGGGTACATACCTCAATATCATAAAAGCCATCTATGAAAAACCTACAGCCAATATCATTCTCAATGGGGAAAAGCTGAGAGCTTTCCCCCTAAGGTCAGGAACGTGGCAGGGATGTCCACTATCACCACTGCTATTCAACATAGTATTAGAAGTCCTAGCCACAGCAATCACACAACAAAAAGAAATCAAAGGCATCCAAATCGGCAACGAGGAAGTCAAACTCTCACTCTTTGCAGATGATATGATACTGTATGTGGAAAACCCAAAAGACTCCACCCCAAAACTGCTAGAACTCATACAGGAATTCAGTAAAGTAGCAGGATATAAAATCAATGCACAGAAATCAGTGGCATTCCTATACACCAACAACAAGACAGAAGAGAGGCAAATCAATGAGTCAATCTCATTTACAATTGCACCCAAAACCATAAGATACCTAGGAATAAATTTAACCAAAGAGGCAAAGGATCTGTACTCAGAAAAGTATAAAATACTCATGAAAGAAATTGAAGAAGACACAAAGAAATGGAAAAACGTTCCACGCTCATGGATTGGAAGAACAAACATTGTGAAGATATCAATGCTACCTTCAGCAATCTACACATTCAGTGCAATCCCCATCAAAATACCATCCACTTTTTTCAAAGAAATGGAACAAATAATCCTAAAATTTGTATGGAACCAGAAGAGACCCCGAATAGCCAGAGGAATATTGAAATAGAAAAGCAAAGCTGGCGTCATCACAATTCCAGACTTCCAGCTCTATTACAAAGCTGTCATCATCAAGACAGTATGGTACTGGCACAAAAACAGACACATAGATCAATGGAACAGAAGAGAGAGCCCAGAAATGAACCCTCAACTCTGTGGTCAACTCATCTTTGACAAAGCAGGAAAGAATGTCCAATGGCAAAAAGACAGTCTCTTCAACAAATGGTGTTGGGAAAATTGGACAGCCACATGCAGAAGAATGAAACTGGACCATTTCCTTACACCACACACAAAAATAGACTCCAAATGGTTGAAAGACATAAACGTGAGATAGGAGTCCATGAAAATCCTAAAGCGAACACAGGTAGCAACCTCTTTGACCTCAGCCATAGAAACTTCTTCCTAGAAACATCGCCAAAGGCAAGGGTAGCCAGGGCAAAAACGAACTATTGGGATTTCATCAAGATAAAAAGCTTTTGCACAGCCAAAGAAACAGTCCACAAAACCAAAAGACAACCGACAGAATGGGAAAAGATATTTGCAAATGACATATCAGATAAAGGGCTAGTATCCATAATCTATAAAGAACTTATCAAACTCCACACCCAAAGAACAAATAATCCAATCAAGAAATGGGCAGAAGACATGAACATTTTTCCAAAGAAGACATCCAAATGGCCAACAGACACATGAAAAAGTGCTCAGCATTGCTCAGCATCAGGGAAATCCAAATCAAAACCTCAACGAGATATCACCTCACACCCGTCAGAATGGCTAAAATTAACAAGTCAGGAAACGACAGATGTTGGTGGGGAAGTGGAGAAAGGGGAACCCTCCTACACGGTTGGTGGGAATGCAAGCTGGTGCAGCCACTCTGGAAAACAGTATGGAGGTTCCTCAAACCGTTGAAAATAGAGCTACCATACGATCCAGCAATTGCACTACTGGGTATTTACCCCAAAGATACAAATGTAGGGATCCGAAGGGTTACGTGCACCCCTATGTTTATAGCAGCAATATCCACAATAGCCAAACTGTGGAAAGAGCCAAGATGTCCATTGACAGATGAATGGATAAAGAAGAGGTGGTATATATACACAATAGAATATTATGCAGCCACCAAAAGGAATGAGATCTTGCCATTTGCAACGACTTGGATGGAACTGGAGGGTATTATGCTGAGTGAAATAAGTCAGTCAGAGAAAGACATGTATCATATGACATCACTGATATGAGGAATTCTTAATCTCAGGAAACAAACTGAGGGTTGCTGGAGTGGTGGGGGGTGGGAGGGATGGGGTGGCTGGGTGATAGATATTGGGGAGGGTATGTGCTATGGTGAACGCTGTGAATTGTGCAAGACTGTTGAATCACAGATCTCTACTTCTGATACAAATAATGCAACATGTTAAGAAAAAAGAAAAAGAAGAAGACAGCAGGAGGGGAAGAATGAAGAGGAGTAAGTCAGAGGGGGAGACGAACCATGAGAGACGATGGACTCTGAAAAACAAACTGAGGGTTCTAGAGGGGAGGGGGGTGGGGGGATGGGTTAGCCTGGTGATGGGTATTAAAGAGGGCACATTCTGCATGGAGCACTGGGTTTTATGCACAAACCATGAATCATGGAACACTACATCAAAAACTAATGATGTAATGTATGGTGATTAACATAAAAATAAAAAAATAAAAAAATAAAAAAGGGACAGAAACACAAGTGCCAATTAAGAGAAAAATAAGAACAGAAAATTTAAATTTCACAACGTTGAAAGAAAGAACAAGGACAATATTCATTATTATTCTGTGCTAATTTATGCAGTGGTTTTCTGTCCTATTTATATAGAGAGAGGTCAAAATTGAAGTACAAATGAAATGTCTAGGACTTCAAGTGCATCTTCTTAGGACCAGCCATGAGATGCTAAGTAGGACTGAAGTGACACAGAGTTGCTACAGAGAAGGCGGTGAAGCCTTCAGTCTTTGAAACTCCAAACAACACTTGGATGTAAATTTCCTTTGCCTGGAAATTTGTTTCTTTGGATAATTTAAGGAAATGTCTTATTCAGAAACAGGTACTCTTTAAAATGGAGGAAAAAGAAAAGAAAAATAAAGGAAAGAAAAATATAGAGGCTTGTCTGGAAAAGTCAGGCAAGCAGTAAATCAAGACTGGAAGAGCAGAGAAATATTTGGACAAGGGATGGGTAATGGGCCACTCCAAAGCAGGTGACAGAATTACGAGTCACTTGGCAGTCTGCATCATGTGGTAAGCAGGTCTCTGATGTTCTCTTTCTTATACCTGTTCACAAATATTAAAGCAAAAAGTGGTGTGACATATGATTCCCTGGTCTCAATATGTAAGTGGATTCTGAGGTTATTCAACCAGGGGGCTTAATAACTTTAACAACTTACTTCCATGACACAGCTGTCGGACCATTTAACCATTTGCCTCCCTTCATGTCTAACAGACTCATCTGAATATTCTGGAACTTTGAAGTTCTCTGGCTAACCCTGATGAATTCGCTAAAGGGATGATGACAAAGAGATGAATCCAGAATCCATTCACATTTTCATTTAGTTCTTAGGTGGGAGCTGGTGCTCTGTAAACCTAAATAACAGGCCTGGGTAAACCCACAGCAGTTAAACTATTACCACCATGAACTGCTCGAGTAGTTCTCATGAAGGGAGGAAAGAGAGTCCCTGAAAACAACATGAAATCATGACAACAGGCTGCAAAGACTCCATAGGACAGGGTAGTCTGTGGACAACATCTGACAACTGTCTTCAAAATAAAAAATTTTGTCTTCCTTCCTTAAAATGTCTGTCACAACACTTTGCATCACATTGAAGGGATTTATTACAACTGGCCTTGCAAGGTCATTAATTGTGAGCATAGATTAGTGTAAGGAAGTAGGTTTTAAATAAGATGTAGGTCTCCATTCTGGCTCTATCTCTAACAACTTTATGGTGTTGGGCAGGTTCATGACCTCTTTGAACCTTAGCTTCCTTATCAGTAAAATAAGAGAGAACAATAGCTAACTAACAGGTTTGTTGGGGTAATTAAATAAGGAAAATTTTTCAAAAGAACAACAACAACAACAACAAAAAACAGTACCTAGAACATAACTGATACCCAATAAATGTAACTGGTTAGAACAATTTCTTCCTACTTCATTTAGATTTAAGACATGGCTTGTTCACCTGTGTATCTCATCCACATAGAGCAAGCTACCTTGAAAGTGAATAAAAATAAGATGAAAGAATTGGCTATGGATAATAGCTTTGCAGAGTTTATTTTTTTAAAAGACTTTATTTATTTATTTGACAGAGAGAGAGAGTACAAGCAGGGGGAGTGGCAGGCAGAGGGGGAGGGAGAAGCAGGCTCCCTGCAGAGCAGGGAGCCCAATGCAGGGCTCAATCCCAGAACCCTGGGATCATGACCTGAGCTGAAGGCAGATGCTTAATGACTGAGCCACCCAGGCACCCTGCTCTGCAGAGTTTAAATACCAAACATATCCTTATCCATAGACATGGTCTACCTAGAAAATGACTCTTTTGAAGAAAAAATTGGATTAAATTTTAAATTCCAGTTGCTTATGATAATATAGAGGCAGCACTTAAAATTAGTAAGGAAAATGACTGAAAATTCAGTTGATTTGTTTTGGGAAAAATGATAAACATTTAGAAAAAAATGAAAACCGCAAAACTCACAGAGGAAAACATAGAAGATTAGCTCCTTGACATTAGTCTTGGTAATGACTTTTTTTTTTGTTTTGACACCAAAAGGAAAGGCAACAAAAGCAAAAATAAACAGGTGGAAGTACATCAAACTGAAAAGATTCTGCACAGCAAAAGAAACCACCGACAAATGAAAAGGCAACCTATGGAGCTGGAGAAAAAATTTGCAAACCACACATTTGATAAAAGGTAATACCCAAAATATACAAGGAACTCATACAAGTCAATAGCAAAAAACCTAAGTAACCCAATTTGAAAAGGGGCAAAGGATCTGAACAAACATTTTTACAAAGAACGCATATAAATGACCAAGAAGTATATGAAAAGGTGCTCAATGTCATTAATCATCAGGAAAAGCAAATCAAAACCTCAATGAGGTATCACTTCATATCTAGATGAATGCCTGTGATCAAAAAAATAAGAGATAACAAAAGCTAGCAAAGATGTGGAGAAAAGAGAAACCTTGCTCCCTGATGATGGAAATGAAAACTAGGAGAGTCGCCATGGAAAACAGTATGGAGGTTTCTCAAGAATTTGAATTTTGACTACCATATGATCCAGCAAGCCCACTCCTTGGTATATATCCACAGGAAACAAAATCATTATCTCCAAGAGACATCTGTATTCCTATATTCATTGCAGGATTCATCACAGTAACTAAGGATTGGAAACAACTTAATGCCCATTGACAGATAAATGGATAAAGAAAATGTGATATATACATACAATAGAATATTACTTCAGCCTTAAAAAAGGACATCCTGCCATTTGCAACGGCATGGATGAAAAGTGGAGGACAGTATGCTAAGTGAAATAAGCGAGCAAAGGAAGAACACTGCATGATATCACTTATCAGTGGGATTAAAAAAAAAAGTTGAACTCAGAGAAAGATTGGAAAAGTGATTTGCAAGGCTGGGGAGGTGGGGCAATTAGGAAGTGGGTAAGTGCAAACTTCCACTTGTGAGATGAGTAACATCTGAGGAGCTACTATATAACATGGTGTTTATAGTTGGTAACACTGTATTCTATAACTGAATCTTGTTAAGAAAGTAGAACTTAAATTTTTTTTACCAAAACCAAAGGTAAAAATGTAAGGTGATGGATGTGTTAATTAACTCAATGAATTTATTTCACAATATATATGCAGGTCAAAATCTCACATTATACACTTTGAATATCTCACAGTTTTGTCAGTTACATAACCGCAATACAGTTGAAAAAAAGAAATGCAAATTAAAACAATTTTTTTGCTGGTAATATTGGAATTGAAAAATTAATATTTGCAGTATTGTTAGTGGTTAGGGAAAACAGTCTAAAACCACTGTTGGCAGAAGTGTATATTGGCACAATCTTTGGGGGCATGTTCCAAAATGTTAAATGTATTATGTTATAACCCAGTAGCATACCTCTAGGAATTTAATAAAAATAAGAGAACAAATGTGGAAAAATCTTTAAGGAGGTATAATATAGCAGCATTTGAAACAGGAAATATTAGAAACAGAAAAACTATCCACGTGAGGGATGGCCACATAAATTGTGGTACATCTATAAAAGAAGAAATAAATTTTCATGTAATTAGCCATGATAAATATTATTTGGAGAAAAAGAGGGAGAGGGAGAAAAAAAGAGCATGATAAACATAAATAGAGCATAAATAAATATGCTTATGAGAGAAAAGGGTAGAAAGTGGTATCAATTTGAGAGGCTATGATTTGGTTCCTTTCTTGAATACCAAAGATCACATGAAAACCCACCTAGAAATCCAAAGGAAAGTTCTTGTCTTTGGAGTGTAAAAACTAGTGACCAGGTGGAGTTACCATAAAAGGTTAATTAAAAAAAAAACAAAAACTTCCTGCGTACAGTTCTAATAGTAATTTCTTAGAAAAACTATTCCCTTCTGGAAGCATCTTATCATTACTGGAAGAATTAGGAATTGTTCGAAAAAAAAATTTCTTCTTAAAAACTGACCTTCAGGATTACTTTTTAAATCTGTTTTTAATGGTGATTAGTTCACCCTCACATCTCAGTGTTTCTTCAGTGTTCTTAGACCCTGATGAACTTCGGCACTGCAACAAAACGTCAGCCATCCTAATCTGCAGTAGGCAAGAATACAGGCTACAGGGTGTCACTGACTTTCTGGGTGACTTCAGTAAAGATTTCCACACAGCTGAGATCATGGAAAGATTGCTATTAATTGGGTATCGCATTGCTATTAGAACATGAACATACCAAATAGTAACTGTGCATGTTTTGCTAACACTACCTTAGTAAAAATATTCTTTTATAACAGGAAAAAATAAAGCTACACTCAGAAAATGTAGTAGTTTGTTATAAAGACCGCCAGATGAGCTCCCTATGTTTAGACAGGACTACCTTTTCTTAAAGCTCAATGTTTTAGAACTACAAGCACGGCTGTATCTGAAAATTGTATTTCAGAACAAATTCTTGATCTATTAGAGAGCAACAATCATGTTCTAAAATTGGGCTTTGCCTTTGAGTGTCATGTTCATGAAGTTAATAGTGTCCTAGGTGATAATACATTGCTGGAGCCTGTGTTTGCTTAGCAGACCCCAAAGGAGTCGGGGGGTTGAAAAACCAAAGGTATTATAAAAGTGACTCCTTCAGGTGAATGAATTATAAACTTAATCAAGTCTACTAAATCTGTTCTCTCCCAACACATATACTTTTACCAGGACCGGCCGCATCATTTGGAGGGTCCAGTGCAAAATGAAAATTTGAGGATCCCTCTTCAAAACGTATGAGAGTTTCAAGATGGTGGCAGCAAATCATCGAACTGACTGTAGGGCCCTTGCAAGCAAAGGCCCTGTGGCTGCACATACATATAACCATTAAGTTGGTCCTGACTTTAACTGTAATACTCTTGTATACTATTACATTAATGCTAGAGACCTTTTAAAAACAAAACCAAAATACAGCAAAAATTTGTGAAATGTGACAAATCACCAAGGAGTATGTTTCTCTGTATTTTTTCTCCAAATGTACCTCATGTCCAGCTCATCTATGGAGACACAGTTTAGGAAGATGCTGGTTCCAAATGTCACTAAACACAAGTCTTCCTCACAATTCCCATCACTCAGATGAATCTAAGCACCAGCAGCCATGCTGTCAGGGGTAATTTTTCTGCCAGAGGTCACAACTCACCAATCCTTCTCTTTCTTTATTTCTTCTAGTACTTACGTAGGCATCTATTTAGCACTCACAATCCTCTCTTTCATATAAAGATTTCAGGGAACACTTATAAATGGATAGAAAATTGCAGTGGAAGCTCATGCCTCATGTCTCTTGCCTGTCTTTTTTTGTGTGTGCCTAGACAACGCTTCGATTTTATTTTTAACTTATTATGAAAATTTCTAAGCATGCCAAAAGTGGAAAATGGAGTCCACATGGATCTATTGCTAAGCCTCAAAACCATTACTTTGCCATTTTTGTTTCATTTATTTCCATCTTTTCTCTATGCCCCTCCTTCTTTTGGCTGAGATACCTTCAATCGAATTCCAAATATCAAGTAATTTACCCATAAATACTTCAGTATACTCTATGTTTTTCTCTTATATAATGAGATGGATTATTGTTTCTCCTAAAATTACTAAACAATTCTTATTATCCTTATTATCACCTAACACCTAGTCCATACTCAAATTTCCCCTGTTGCCTAAAAAGGTATATTTAGGATTTATTTGTTTGAATCAGGATCCAAAAATGTCCCATGCATCATATTGGTTGTTAATCTCACTTGTTTCTTTTTTTTTTTTTAAGATTTTAGAGAGAGATAGAGATAGAGAGAGAGAAAGAGAGAGAGCAGGGGGAGGAGCAGAGGGAGAGAATCTCAAGCAGACTCCCCGCTGAGCACAGAGCCCCATGTGGGGCTTAATCCCAGGACCCTGAGATCATGACCTGAGCTGAAACCAAGAGTCAGATGCTTCACTGACTGAGCCACCCACGTACCCATCTCATTTGTTTCTTCAAAGCACCTACAGCACTCCATCCTTACCTTTTTCATTTTTTTCCTTTGACTTACTCAGGAATTATAAAAATTATTCTGTTCGAGTCTGTGACATTTTACATTTGACTGATTGCTTCTTGTGGGTTAGCTTGATACTCTAGCCTCTGTATTTCCCACCAACTGGACTTGAAATCCAAAGGTGTGATTCGGTTGGAGTTGTGATCCTCCAAGCTACCTCGGAAGTGGTACTCTGTACATTACACTGCATCATCTCAGGGGTAACAGTGACACGTCCGAGTGACACGTCAGTCAGGTTAAGATAACTCCGTGTGGGTCAGGTAGTGTCAGCCTGATCCCACCACCGTGATTTCCCATCAAATGTGCACTAATGTTTTACCATCTGCTGATGACCCGAATCAATAGTTTCACTAGGGGTGGCGTAGGTGATCTGTTTTCATCAGCTGTAGCCATTCTTGTCTTTGAGGTTGAAATTATATCATCTTTCGCCTGCAGGAGCCTCTTTAAGCGGGCTGCTAGGACCCTTTGAAGTGGCATCATTAGCCTTCGTATTGTACTTAAGAGTCCACCCCCGGGCTTTGGTGGGGTTATTGCTGCCAGCGGTTCCAGGCTTTTCAGTGAACACAGATGGAAACATGGGCGTTTAAAAGAGCAAGAAAAAAGGGAGTGTTCACACTGATACTATGTTATCAGTCCTTTTTAAAGTTTTCTTTATTTATACTTAACGATTTGCTCTAAATTTTATTCTTAGATTCCCCTCTAAGTTTTAATTATTTTTTATTTTTATTTTTTTAGGAGGAGAGAGAGAATCTCAAGCAGACTCCCCGCTGAGCACAGAGCCCAACATGTCACGGGGCTCCATCTCACGACTCCGAGACCATGACCTGAGCCGAAATCAAGAGTCGGATGTTTTAACTGACTGAGCCACCCAGGAGCTCCTCAAAGTTTGAATTATTGAGCCGATAAGGCCATTTCTGTTTTGACTTCTAATTCATCCCTTAGTTCAGACCAGACTTATGCACCTCTCTGTCATGCAAACTTCATGTTGTCAAGGCCCTAAATTCTGTCCAGAGGATTTGGAGATCTTCATCCTCCTTGCCAAGGAGAGAGGGTGAATGCCACAGAGAGGAATTTCGCCTCCATTACAAATTATTTCTAATGCTTTTCAACTTATTTCTTAAGATCTAATTTTTAAAATTTTTAAAAACTTCAGTGCCATCAGTACCTAGACATGGTGATTAACTCATCAACATTTCTGGTTCTAATTACTCTCATAGTTCATTTATATAATTTATTTTCATTGTATCTACCACCATTGAATTGCTGTCATTCAGCCTGCATATAATTTTTAGTACAGGAGAATGTCTAATTGTTCAGCGCTTCAGAACTGAGACGAATCCTAACTGTCTGGGGGGTCTCAGAAAGAGAGTATTTCACACAAACCCATACAGTTGCATGGGAATTAGACACTGTTTCTAGTGACAGGTACAGTCTCAGAATTAGCTTCAGTCTATTAGAAAAGCTACCCAAGAAGGACTCCAAGGAGCCTGCCCTCGTCTAACTTGATTATGCCAGCCTCTTTCTCTGATGGGTAATCAGCTTTTAAATTCAGTTCAAAATAGAAATAAATCAGAAACCAGGTTCAAATCGCAGAAGGGTGAGACACCTCTCTATGTAGCGGACCGTGTGTCTAGAGAACAAGCGCACTCTGACTCATCAAGAATGGTATAGCACAGAGAAGAAAATATGATCACCTTTATTCAGTAAATGCTACATTTATCTTAGTAGCCAGATGAGAAATTGGCCCACATGAATCAAGGCTGGACAGCAGGATGTGAGTAGAGTGAATTCTGTTTTTATAGAAACAGGAGGAAGGTTTTCCTTTATCTGTTATTCCATGCCATGCCCTCCAACTGTTCTCCATGATACAAAACACCAGTAGAGAAGAGCACTATTCAAAATAATGTGGTATTTAAACTCTTGAAACTGGGAGGAAAATCCTGGCAGATGTTTTGATCCCGGGAAATGTAACATTTATAAAGGCACGGTTCATTGTGTGATGATCACATCTGGAATTGGACTGCTATGAAAACCAACCTCGATGACTGACTTAATTATAAAGTAGCCTGCCACAACTTCAAGTCTCTACTTTTCAGAACCCAGATGGACATTTAGAGATCATTTCTCCCCCCTCTCATTTTCTAGAGCTTCCAGATGAATTGTCTGCCTCGTGCAATTATGGAAGGCCCCCTTGTATACGCATCACACACAGGGACACACCCTATTGACCAGGCTCCCAGCTGATTGAATGATGGCTCCATTTTCCCAGAAGATATAGGGAAAGGACCAAACACTGCCTGTCACAATTAAGCTTGCTCATCTGTCATCCTAACTTCTGGTGGGAGGGTCTCTTCCCTGTCTTTGCACATCCTTTATAATCTACAGAGAAAAGAAAAAGGTTCAGGGGAAATACCTTGAAGATTATCTTTCAGGGAAAGACAAAGTACAGGTTTTTCTTTGTGCAGAACAAATTATTAAACATTCTGAAAATATATCGACTCACAAGTCGATAATGTGTTGCTTCCCTTTAGTTAAAAAGGAAGTCAATGTTAAAAAGGGTAAAAGGAAGTCAAATCTGGGTCAAAGAAACATATTCTATAGGACACCCTCTGGTATTCAGCAGACTCATTAAGTCAGAGGAGTAATTCCACTGAAGCCACTGTGATCCTCATTAAGCATCAACAGCCCAGCATGTCAGGAGCTGGGGACAATGCGCTACTCACCAGAATAAGCTGTGGGAAGATCCAGATCTACCACTTCCAACCCCCTAGATGTGTGCATGTTCTTAACCTCCCAAGCCTTGACTTTCCCTTGTGAGCAAATGGGAATAATACCATCCTGATAGTCAAATGTGGGGATTAGATGAAGTAATGCAGGTAGCCACAGGGCCTGGTACAATGCAGGTATTCAAGAGAGGTATTTCTTCTAGTATTTTCAGAGTAAAATGAGAAGGAAAAGATATGAGAAAAATACCTGAGTTTTGGTCTGTGATTATTTTAGGCTTTATATATTTTTGGTAACTTGATGCACTTTATTAAGAAATTAAGACTTATCTAGAAATTACAGAGCACAAGACGGACAGCTTGTGTTTGCACAAATTCTATCCATGTTTATTCTGGCTCCTGACAGTGGTGCAGAGGGACAATGACAGCCTCTCATGAATCAAACTCAACAGTTGGGGCAATGAATTTCTAGTTGTGAATATGAATTCCCATATTCCCTATGATAAATACCTCATCACACATTTATCCAAAACTTTATGAAATCTTTTTGAGTATAAACAAACTTTCAAGGTCATAGATTTTATATAATTTTAAAGACAGGGTTCCTTTAGTTTTTACTAAATTTGCTTTTTTCAGATTTTTAGTGCAGAATCAACCACCTCATTCCTCCATCCCAACTATGAATAAATACTTAGACCAACACTAGTCTTTTCAGATTTTGTTAAGATGAACAAACTAGTAATTAAATAAGTGTATGTTTCCCCTGTGTCAAAAGTCTCATCCTTTGTATTACAGGGACAGGAATGTGAAAGGATTTCAATCTAAGGTGGAATTGGAGGGCATGAAATGGAAAATCTCATGCATGCACCTTCAGAAGAATGCAGCTCAAGAACTAAGAGACTGAATGTCCATTAAGGCCTAATTTCTAGAAGACAGAGAACTCTCTCCTGACCAACGCATATCCACCAAGAATCTCTCCCCATCCTCAAGCCAATGAACTTATTGCTTGGACTCTGGCTGGACTTCCCTGTCTTTGTATTCCTTGCCCATAAATACAGCCTGCCCCAAGCCCTCAATAGAGTCGTCTGTGGTTTGCTACAACATGTGTTTTCCAAATTACAATTCCTCTGCTATTCCTGAATATACACAATTTGCGCTTGCCTCAGTTTACCTCTTTACTTAGGGTGACAAGAACTTCAGAGAGTGATTTTACAAATGGAGAGCAGTACCTGAGAGGTCATAAGTCTTGCTCAAGGTCACATAGCCAATTACGGCAGAACTTCTGGCTTTTGTTTTTACAGTCTGGAATCTTCTAGTTGTTTTAGTCTAAACCCATGGATGGTTCCTTTTCCCCTTAATCATTTTAGTTTATAGCAGTCATCTGACCTATGTTCTAGGGATTGGTAGACTCTGTTCTCCTGATGTTGGGCAACCACTGGGCTACAGGGCTTTGGACAGGTCACCTAGGAAGTGCAGAACTTCCTAAAGAAGTTCTTGCATAATTAGATTAAAAAAATAAATGGTATCATTAACTGTTTATGATCATAAACATAACAAATACTCATGCAGAAAATCTGAGCGAAAGAGAAAAACATAAAGAAAGCAAACATCACCCAATGGTCTCCAACTAAGAGATAAACACAATGCAGATCTTGATTAATGTCATTTTGGATTGCTATGCAGACACACACATATACACCTCATCCATGTTATTTAATCACTTGCTCATATCAACAATTTAATGAAAGTTTTTCCATTTAATAAAAATTATAAAAATTATAGTAACTAGGACTTGGTAAGCTCTTTCTGTGTAAAATCTAACTGAATGCTCAAAATACCTTTTACAGATACGAATCACAGATAAGCTATTTGCTCAGGGGTACAAAGTTGTTACTGTTTAGGACTGAAATAGAACAAGATTTCAATACAGGCAATTCTGACTTAAGGCACTCCTTTATAACGGCTATACTGGACTCACTAAATAAGTATCCATGGTTATTTTAAATTAATACTTACGGGTATGGGTACTTAGATTCAATATTTCTGATGTTTTTATAACCTTATTGATGATCATCAAGTATAACTTTGTGTATTTGATCAAATACCTCCTTGGATAGATTTCCAAATATAGAATTTCTGTGTTAAAAGGTACACATCTTCAAATTTGATCTATATTGCCAGGTTGAATATTACATTTTTATGGAATACAATATAATATAATGTAATGTAATGGGTTAGCCTGGTGATGGGTATTAAGGAGGGCACGTTCTGTGTGGAGCACTGGGTGTTATGCACAAACAATGAATCATGGAACACTACATCAAGAACTAATGATGTAATGTATGGTGATTAACATAAGAATAAAAAAATTAAAAAAAATATAATGTAATATAATGTAATATATCCTCAGAAACAGTGAGTGCTGTCAATATTACAATGAGCAGAGATTTATTTCATTAACACAAACTCTCTCCTTTTGCTTTGTAGCTCAGAATTTAAAACATACGTTTTTCTGTGGCTTATAGGCCCATTCTCTAAAATTTAATACATGCTTATTAAAGTGATTTTAATGATAGGCCCTGTAAGGAAACAAGAATGGTTGCTTCATAAATCTCCTAATTTAATTGCTTGAAAAATCACCATCTTTGGGCAGGAGTAAGGATCATCTTACCATGTTGCTGGTAAAAATAGTAATATTCTGTGTAGAAATGTCACAATAGAGACCAAAGGTTTTTATATGTTCCTATTTTATCACTCAGTAATTCCATCAAAATTCAATCTTAGGGAAATGACAAGAGATGTGGTCCTAAAATGTTTATCATAATGTTATCTATGAAAATAAAACAGAAAACTTAAATTTGGAAAAAAAGAGATTGATCACTGACTATAGTATATCCACTGAATGCACTTTTAGCCATTTAAAACCTTTTTTAAAAATTATTATGTTATGTTAATCACCATACATTACATCATTAGTTTTTGATGTAGTGTTCCATGATTCATTGTTTGCCTATAACACCCAGTGCTCCATGCAAGAACGTGCGCCATTTAAAACCTTTTTAATTGTTGCAGATTAGTTTAGTCGCATGTCCAAATGTTCTCTATGTTTTCACAAAAATGCAGTGTTGATATGGAATAATTCTGATTAGAACACACGTGTGCTGTTTGTATAAAACACAAAGGACATTGCCCAACATGTTAACAGCAGTTATTAGATATTTTTTATTTTCTCCCTCTGACTTCTATGATTCATCCCTCGCATCTAAAGGTGCTATGATCAGTTGCATTTGTTTTCTGTAAAAGCAAACAATTAAACAAGCATCCTTCTTCAAAATTTACCTTTGTCCTATCATTGATCCATACCTCAGAATCTCAGAGGCCTCACTTAATCCTCCCTCACTGTCAGCCCCATAAACCACTTAGATGACTTACAACTTCTCAAAAATCCTTCCTGACTTGTGCCTTGAATCATCAAGATACCTTCTGAGGGCCTGTAGGAAATGTTCTTCCTTGCCCCTCCTTCCTAGTTTCAGTCCAGCCAGCACCTTTTCCTTTGGGGAAGGATCATCCCCTTACTCCATATAATCCTGAAGAACTTTTAATCAGGTGAGTCTGTCTGCCATGACACAGAATATCCCAACCCTTGGACCCAGTGATTTGCCCGGAGAGAGGCATATGACCCCATCAGAGGTGAGCCCATCGGAACCTTTCAGGTCATGTGCTCTGAGTCCCAGGGAGGTGTACCAGGAATAAGCTTGCCAAAGGAAAGCAGCATGAAGCCAAGAAAGACAAGTAGAGCTGAGAGGAGAGAGAAAAGTGTTCCAGATGACAGCTTTTGAATCCTCAGATCCACCTATGCCTGAAGCTCATGCTAGCCCGAAGACTTCTTAATGACATGGGCCCCCAAGTTGCTTTTTCCCTTTAAGCAGGTTTGAATGTAATTCAGCTACTTATCACCAAGAATACCAACAAAAGATCCAACCAAATGGTGGTGCCTTTAAAATCCTAAATGCACATGTTCAGAAAAGAACAATTCTAACTCCTATTCAGTAAGTTTTTCACATGACCTTTTACCTTGCAGTGACTTAGACTCTATTTTATGTATCCTTACTTTTGAAAAATGTTTTAATGTACAACTTAACCCATATCTCTATTAAACATCACTGGGTTCAATGCTCTACCAAGTTTTTTCTTAGCCTGTTGTGAAGGTCATTTAACATTTATATCTCCATCCTTCCCACACACCTTGATTCAATCTGCAAAATTAATGAGAATGTTTTTTATCATGCAAATCATTCCATGTGATTATTACTCCTGAATGGAAAAGGACTCAGCAGGGGTGCCTGCTATGTGAATGACTGGCAACCTCTCAAACTCCAGGTTGGTGTTCTTCCATTCTGGGAATGCATCTGGCCAGTCCAGGGCCCCACAAGCAAGATAAGCTTTCTCTCTGAATGGGCAGGGTGGGTCAACAAGTAATTTATTGCTCTCATAGAAATCTCCTTAAAGCCACTGTAGATTTCAAGTTGTCCCCAGACTGATTAGAAAGGGGACATAATACTGTAAATAAATTGTCGATCACAAAAGACATAAATTTGTATGGAGATTCAATTTTGCAAAAGAACTTGGAGCATCTTTGAGGGAGAGTTGGTAAAACTTAGAACCCCGAAAAATTTGTGGTTTCAAATATAGAAAGAAACAAAGAGAAAAGGAGACTGAGGAGCTGTCAGTGTGATGTAATTGAGAGGGAAAAGAAAGGATGGATCGGGTTTTTAGAAACATGACCCAAACGGAGAAGCAAGGAGGACATGATGAGAAGGCGGGAGATTCCTGGATGTGCTAATCAAGGTGTAAAAACCATCTCAGAGGAACTGAGGGAGGGTATGCATTTCTGGCACAGACCAGAGGTTTGTCAGTGAAATACTGTGAATAGAATCCATAGATGCTCCCTTAATCAAGGTTCAGCTCTAAGTAAACAGGACACTTAACCAAAGTCAAAAGCGATCCTCTGTTACGGAATGTACAAGAACTGCTTCTCCACAGCTCTACTTATATCCCTTTGTATGATCAGCTAGGGCTTTGCATCGAAGCTAAGGTGAACTGGTAATAAATAAATAAATAAATAAATAAACAAACAAACAAACACACACACACACACACACAGTGGGAGGAGAATAAAATAGGGTGGGCTTAGAAACATTATTACCTTGTGTTATTTTCGGTGTATTGTAAAATTATGCACTTGGGACACATCTGTTCTACAAATCGCTTATAAAACTGAGAATCCACCACCTTTAATAAAATACGTCTATTTTGAGGCAGACTTAGGTGTGGGGGGCTAGGGGGTTAACACAGCAGAGGCGGGAAGGAAACAATTATCCGTGGAGAACTCCTGCCTCCTTTCTTGCCTTTGTGGCTAGGAAGGTTTCCCAGAAGAAGCAACATAGTTAAGTAGGAATACCGTGTGTGTGGAGAAGGTGTTAGAACTGGGAATGAGTTTTTGTACTATGACAGAAAAAGAAGGGAGAAAGGTGGTAGGCTGGGAAGGTTTCATTTATTACGACCTATAAATCGCTCTCCCTTGTCTCAGCAGAAGATGTGTGAGATCAGCTTGCCCAACTGTGCTGCATCTGTGTGACTCATTCATTCCTTTATGAAATATTTATTAGTGACCTATAATCTAAGAGGCACAAGAAGTAAAAAATTGGGTTTTGCTGTTTGATTATTCTGTGTTCGAGTCCAGCACTGGGTTAATAGATGGTAAATTTGGTAGAGCAAACATAGAGTGGGGGCCAGAGAATTTTTCTTAACAATTTCAGAACACCTTCTGCTCTCTGCCCAAGTTCCAGTCATTGTCATGACTAGAGATAAGCAGGGAGTTTGTTATCCTGTCATAAAAAGATCATGTAAAAGGCAGATATGTACCTGATCGATGTCATTACACATCTAAACTCAAACATTCGATCCTGGGTGCTTCTATTCTCCATCCCCAGAGAAGAGGGGTGACTTCTTTATTATCTTTTCCTTTGTATAAAACAATTTATATAGATTAGCCCCCATGAAAGAGAAGTCCTTTGAATAATATACCATTCTTACCTGCACGTCTATAACTATTGGTTTTTAAGATTTCTGCATTTAACTATGAAACAGATATATTTGAAGATGGGAAATGATTTTAATAATTACAGTTCAGTAGAAAGGAATAGCTGTGCCGATGAATACTCTTGAATTTATTCCTTGTGTATCCTTGACCTGCTTTACATCAAAGACATCCCCCACCTATGCATAAGAGCATTAACCTCACTAGTGTTAGCATGTTCAGAAAAAAGCTTTCTTTCTTCTTTTTACCAGGTAGCACTGACTTCATCATAATCATGTTTCTCCATTAGTTATAAAGAAATACACTCTGGATGTTTGAAATTCAGATCTGAGCAGAAATCATTTACACTTTCATGTTCAGACATCTTGTAATTGGAATAAAGCAACACACACCATGGAATTTCAACAAAGGAGAATTCAATCTTCTGTTAAAGATGTTCTTGATTGGGGTCTGTTGATGGGTGACAGTGGCTTGTGGGCTGAAGTTTTCTCTTTTAACATATTCAAAATCATGCCTGATCAATGCACTGATAGTGAAGTTCACATTTTAACATCAGTATTCTTTGAAATTATGCTACATAATTGAACTGGAGATGAAGAGTGCCTTCTCCGAAATGGCAAGAATATATCAGGTTCAGCTTTTAGCTGGGAGCTAGTGATGAACATCGTAGCACCTTACCTTTGTAGAGCTCTTTTATGTCTCACAACAGCTTTGTAAGCACCATTAGGCTTCATTTGATTCAGTCACAGAGAGGCAGAGTGACTTGAGCAATTGATTTCTTAAACTGCAATTTCACTGCAGAAGGAAAATTAGAACCTGACTATCCCGATTCTCAGTCCAGGATCTTTGAATGAGAGCACCCACATAATGCTCCTTTCCCCCTTCCCCCCTTTCAGAAATGTTTTTATGTTAATTCATAAAGGACCCAGTTCATCTAAAGACTTAAGCTTCTTGCAGCAAATTGTTACTGACCTTTTATTTTTCTGACTTTCTTGTTAGAAAGTAAGTTTCCTCAGGAAAGGGACTTAAACACTTCTTGGCCTCTGACATCTTCAATAGTCAGTTCAGTCTTGCATAACATGAAGGAGAGCACTGCAGATTTTTAAAAAATGAGCTGCTGGTATATTAGGCAGGATGATGCTATTATTTCTGGAAGTTTGGACTGTGTTTCTATATCGACAGATAGTTGATGGTTAAGTCAATTGCAAAGTTGGTATTTTATAATCTTATCAAGGAATTCTGCTTATTGCATTCATTTTTAAAAATGTTTTTAGTTTGTAAAAAGGGGAGAGGGCAGGGCTCTCATCTCTTTTAGAAAATACTGTTCATTTACCTAAAATTTTCCCATCCGCACTAAAGTTCGAAGTTCTGGCAACATTATCCAGCCTCAGCGATATCAACACTAATCGTCCATATTGCTGCTATGTTAAGAATATTTAACTCTGTGCTAAGCTTTTTACAGGCATTATCTTATTTAATATTCACAACCATCTTTTGAGTTAGGCACTAATACTACCTCTTTTTACAAAGAAAGAAAATGAGAGGTAGAGGGATTCCAGAACTTGGCCAAAGTCACACAGGTATTACAAGGCAGACCTGGGCACCGGGGGCAGATTTTCAGACTCCATGGCCCCAACTAATACTCTGCTCAGTAGCAGCCACCACCATGGTAAAGGCAGGAGGAGAGAGTGGGGGGACCCCAGGGAGCTGGTGGAGAAGGCAGGGATGTGGATAAACTTAGTATTGAAGAAATGCCTGGCACTCAAAAGCACCATGGTAACATAGAAAAGGTCAGGAAGGAGGGACTGGCATTGGGCTCAATGGAGAGAGTGAGAGCCTGAGCCAAAACAGCAGGAAAAGAAGCAGAAGCTGAATAACCAGAGCTTGGTGACTATTTGGGGAAGTGGGGTAAGAAAATGCACATCCGAATGACCCAGAGTTTTAAAGCTTTGGTGCCTGGGGAGAAAAGTGATTCCCTTAACTAAGAGGAGAAGGCATGAGTTGGCCAGCGGGGGGCGGGGGAGGGGAGCTAATTTGGGGACATCCAGCCTTGTAGCCTTGCCTTGTTCCCTCCCACCAGCTCTACATTTTTTTTTTATGACTGAGCAGCTGATCAAAGTTGAGCTCATCTGTAACTTAGGGACCTTTATCCTACTCAGTGATAGTCTAATCAACTAATCCGTACCAGCTTCTCTCTGCCAGCCCATATTCACTTTTTACAAGAGATTTCTGATGGAGATGGTTTTCTCTAAAAAGAGTACTGAGCGCAGAGAGATCTCATCATGACCAGGTCACAGAAGACCTCCTAGGGGCTGGCCGGTCCTCAGGCTACTCTCATAGTACAGCAGCTGACTAAACTACCGGCTCTGACCTTAATGTGTGTTTAAAAATACGTGAGGTGAAGAGCACATTAAGTTTGCAATTTTTTTTAGTATATTCTGATGATAAATTTTATTACAGAAACATCCGACAGGCAGCAGAGACTTTTAATGCGCAGTGAAAATGGAATTCTCACAGGAACACATACTGTCCAAGTTTTCTTCCCAATTTTCAGCTTCTCAAGGCTTCTGACTGTTTGGGGACCATAGCTGGGATGATTTGCTCTGAAATAAATCCATGAAATTCACTAGTGTATTAAAGCCTATTAGAGAGGCTTTCCTTTCTCTGCCTCTATCTTTGAGAAAGCTGTGCATTTGTTTTATATAAATATACTATTTCTGAGAATGAGCAAAGTCACAGACAAGGACTACTTTAAAATGTATTTTCAGAGATAGCGAGAAAAGTTACATGAAATTCTTAACTTGTGTATTCAAGTCGAATACCCAGAATCCCACTCTACTTGAACAAAGTCTTATTCAAAGCCTGAATCTTGTTTCAAAATAGGATGTACATTCTGGGAATTTACAGTTACATTAAAGAGAAGAGCATTGGAGAGAAAAGGAAAGAAAGAAATGCCTCCTTTGGTATATATGCAGACAACATATGCTCTGATGCTTGCCACATCCTGTGGAAACACTGCAGATAGATTCCAAATGAGCAAGAGAGAAGAAGTCAAGAATTAACAAGCAGCTAGGAGACTATAGGGTAAATCATTATTCAAAGAGCAAATGTACTTGACTATTAAAATAATGACAAGATGTTTCAGAGAAAGGGAACCGTAGGGCAATTTTTTCATTTGTGTGTTTTCAAACACCTACTATGAGCTGGTACAGTGATAAGTATCTGGGACGATGTGGAGATAAAACTCATTCTGTTTTGCCTTCAAGATAATACTAATATGAAACAGAGTAGGATAAGTACCATAGGGAGACTTAAGCAAAGTGCTATGTTGAACACAAAAGGGTGAAGAGATTAATTTAGATTAACATCAATTAGCTCTAATAATACAAGACTGTTTTGGGGGTAACTTTACTATAAGACCTCACATTTACTTGAAAGAGTCTAACACTTGGCCATTAGGAGCTCACCTTTGGTATTATGCCAATCCCATAGCTTTATTTTATTGTGACAGTGTACAGCTTAATACAGAAGCATGCCTAAACCACAAGTTAAGAGTTTCATGAAGAAAGGATGGTATCTTAATTTCTGGTTAAACTCTTGTTTCAATAGATTGAGCAAGTTTCAAATATTCTATTCTATGTTATAGAAAATTATTTGTGCCTCATGTTAGGATAAAAGATGACTAATTTAGCATCCCTTCCAGATCTCACTTTAGCAAAAGGGAAAATCATAGATTTTTTGCTGCAACCCAGCAGCAAATAGCCTCATGCAGGACCTGTTGTATTTGCCATTATATTGCTGATGACATTGTCCTTAGTGAATTATTTCACTTAGCATAGTGCCCTCAAGGTTCATCCACTTTGTTGCAAATGCCAGGATTTCTTTCTTCCTTATGGCTGATTAATACTCCATTATATATATACCACATCTTCCTTATCCATTCACCCATCGATGAACAGTAAGGTTGTTTCCCTTTCTGGGCTAAGCGAAATAATTCAGATAGAGAAAGACCAATACTGTATGATCTCACTTATATGTGGAATCTAAAAATATCTACTCACAGAAACAGAATAGAATGGTTGCGAGAGGCTGAAGGCAGGGAGAATGTCAAAGGCTACAAACTTTCAGTCATAAGATAAGTAAGTCCCCGACATCTAATGTACAGCACAGTGACTACAGTTAACAAGACTGTATGGTATACTTGAAAGTTGCTATAAAATGGAGCTTTAATGTTCTCACCATTTAATGTTCTACACCACCAGCAAAATGGTAATTATATGAGGTGAAGAATGTGTAACTAACCTTATCATGGTAAACATTTCATAATACATATTTGTAGCAAATCATCACATTGTACACAAGCTTACACAATGTTATGTGTCAATTTTATTTCAATAAAGCTGGAAAAAATAAAAATGAAAAATAAAACCCATCTTGGACTGCCTGAAGCTTATCTTTATCAGTATAGCACTTTATTCTTTACATAGAAAAGCTCACAGAATTCACTCTATATTACCCCTTTCAGATCTCTTATAAACCTATTTAATAAAGCTATTTCTAGCAGCAAGCCTCAGTGGGTCTGTGGGTCAGGGAATGAGGTGTGACAGGGGTGAGGCACTGCCGTACAAATGTTTTCCTCCACTTAAACATCTCTTTTTACTATTTTCTGGTTCATTCCAAATGACAATATTAAAAATCAGTCTTGAGGCTGAAATTTAATAAAACTTTAAAAATTCTAAATAAAAAAACTTGCTTCACACATCATAACTTTACAGAAATTGTGCAAACCCTTCCATATGACCAGAATAGAATCAGAACCACTTTCACCAGCAAAGCACTATCTCACATAGGAGCTAACCTAATTAATCTGCTTCTCTGACCCAGGGTGGGCAATGGGACTAAAACAAACGTGAAGTCAGCTCTCTGTGGATGCCTGGACAAAGAGAAAATGCCCATCACACCTCTCAAGCTACATGATCTGGTGCAGGGCAGCTTGGTAGAGACACCAGTCACAGCCACCGGGGCCCCCAGCATTGTGCAGCAGAGAGCCATGACTATGTGAAGACTGGCCAGCCTTGGGCAACATGGAGGACCAAGCTAACACAGAACTGTGACCTTGGGACCTGAGGCCATAGCAACTGGATGGAAGTGGCTCTAATAGTGGCCCAGCAGAGAGAGGAATTGAGATGGCTGCAAAATGCTGGGACCTCAAAGGTCTGTCCCTTCCAGGTAGAGAAGCCCAGAAGAGTCAAGGAAGCCTGGGCTTCCCTCCGCCAGCTCTCCATGCTAGGACCCTGACACCTGCATCATGCACTATGGGGGGCACAAAGTGGTCACTGCCTACCTGCTGCCAGAATCCAGGGCTAAAAGAAAGATAATATAAAAACTGTTTCCAGGCAAAAAGTGAATAAGAATATTGAAGATTTGAAGAACGTAACTGTCAAGTTACGTTGTCATGTACATATATCGGACTCTGTCCCAAACCATTAGACCCACCGCTCCAAAAAATCCACTAAATATTCTTATTTTAGTTTCCTGGCTGATGGGACTGAGCCAAGATTTGTGATTCCTGTCAAAAGAAACTCACTGTTTTTATTCCACGTGTTAATAACTTGTATCGTATTTTTGCACTTAGCATTGGATAAGAAAAAGGTATTGGGAAACTTGATACCAGAAGGAAAAATGAGAATGAATGGGACTTGCCCAAAGGAGAAGGAAAAGGGAATATTAATGGTAATACATACACATGTGCGCGTGCATGCGCACACACACACGAAATAAATGATAATAAAACACTTGGATTTCTAATAGTTTGTGGTTTTCTCTTGAAGCTCCTCATTCCCCATCATGATAGCCCCACGAAGTCAGGAGAGGAAGTGCTCCTATGCTTTTTACAAAAACAGGCAAAGATTTAGAGTGAAGAAGTTACTAGCCCAAAGAACAACAGTTGCAACTGAAAGCAAGCCAAACTTGGCACTTGGTAGGAATTTATTGGTCCTTCTTGATGTGTCATATTGTTCAGTACCTTTGAACATTTGAAGTGGGGCCAACTCTTTGAAATTTAATTCCAATGAAATCACCTAAAATAGCACCCCTCAGAAGGTCTTCCACATGGATAGCGAATTACACATGATCAGATGTGCTAATTCAACAGCCTAAGTATTAAAGTATGTTCCAGGATACTAAATGAGCTCAAATTCCATCCTCCTAGCCAAACACTAATGGTGGGCCATATATATATGGTGTATATATATATATATATATATATATATATATATATATATATATATATATATGTATTTTTTTTTTTTTATACCGGTTATTTTTTATTGACTTCTTCAACCAATGGAGATCATCTCAAACAAATTTGGCAGAGGCATTGCAATTACAGTGTAAAAGATAACCCTAATATTCTCACTGGTCTCTTGTCTTTTCCTATAAAACCACACTCCATAATCATTCCAGAGTCACCCACCCAAACATAACTCTGACCCTATCATCCTTTGTGTAAGCACGCCATGATTTTCTGTTACCTCAGCCTCACCTGTTTCTCCCATTATGACCCTTGTGGTTTTCTGTGATGGGTCCTGTTTAGTCCCCAACCTCATCTTCTGAGATTCCTTGTCTCCTACAGCAGGCTTAAGCAGCTCCAAAATTCTGTGGTTCACACAATTTTTCTCTGTCTGTTGCATTTCCTTTTTTTTTTTTTTTTTGTACTCAAAAGAAACACCTTTTCACCTAATTCTATGTATTACTGTCAGACTCATTTCATATTGTAGTTCTTGTGGAAGACTTGCGTTATCCTGGCTAGCAGACTTCAGGAGCCTCTTCTTATGCTGTTAATCATTTCCTGTCCACAACTCTGTGTTGGAACCACTCGGTTCTTTCATAGATATCTGTGTATATACACACACACACACAAACACACTTTATTTTTTTAATTTTTTATTGTTATGCTAATCACCATACATTACATCATTAGTTCTTGATGTAGTGTTCCATGATTCATTGTTTGTGCATAACACCCAGTGCTCCACGCAGAATGTGCCCTCTTTAATACCCATCACCAGGCTAAGCCATCCCCCGACCCCCCTCCCCTCTAGAACCCTCAGTTTGAGTCCATCATATCTCATGGTTGGTCTCCCCCTCCGATTTCCCCCCTTCATTCTTCCCCTCCTGCTATTTTCTTCTTTTTTTTTTCTTAACATATATTGCATTATTTGTTTCAGAGGTACAGATCTGTGATTCAACAGTCTTGCACAATTCACAGCACTCGCCATAGAACATACCCTCCCCAATGTCTATCACCCAGCCACCCCATCCCTCTCACCCCCCACCACTCCAGCAACCGTCAGTTTGTTTCCTGAGATTAAGAATTCCTCATATCAGTGAGGTCATATGATACGTCTTTCTCTGATTGACTTATTTCACTCAGCATAACACCCTCCAGTTCCATCCAGGTCATTGCAAATGGCAAAATCTCATTCCTTTTGATGGCTGCATAATATTCCATCGTGTATATATACCACCTCTTCTTTATCCATTCATCTGTCGATGGACATCTTGGCTCTTTCCACAGTTTGGCTATGGTGGACATTGCTGCTATAAACATCAGGGTGCACGTACCCCTTCGGATCCCTACATTTGTATCTTTGGGGTAAATACTCAGTAGTGCAATTGCTGGATTGTACGGTAGCTCTATTTTCAACTGTTTGAGGAACCTCCATACTGTTTTCCAGAGTGGTTGCACCAAATTGCATTCCCACCAACAGTGGAGGAGGGTTCCCCTTTCTCCGCATCCCTGCCAACATCTGTCGTTTCGTGACTTGTTAATTTTACCCATTCTGACGGGTGTGAGGTGGTATCTCATTGAGGTTTTGATTTGGATTTCCCTGATGCCGAGCGATGTTGAGCACTTTTTCATGTTTCTGGTTGGCCATTTGGATGTCTTTGGAAAAATGTCTGTTCATGTCTTCTTGATTGGATTATTTGTTCTTTGGGTGTTGAATTTGCTAAGTTCTTTATAGATTTGGATACTAGCCCTTTATCTGATAGGTCATTTGCAAATATCTTCTCCCATCCCGTTGGTTGTCTTTTGGTTTTGTGGACTGTTTCTTTTACTGTGCAAAAGGTTTTTATCTTGATGAAATCTCAATAGTTCATTTTTGTCCTTGCTTCCCTTGCCTTTGGCGATGTTTCTAGGAGGAAGCTGCTGCGGCTGAGGTCGAAGAGGTTGCTGCCTGTGTTCTCCTTTAGGATTTTGATGGACTCCTGTCTCACGTTTACGTCTTTCAACCCTTTGGAGTCTATTTTTGTGTGTGGTGTAAGGAAATGGTCCAGTTTCATTCTTCTGCATGTGGCTGTCCAATTTTCCCAACACCATTTGTTGAAGAGACTGTCTTTTTTCCATTGACATTCTTTCCTGCTTTGTCAAATATTAGTTGACCATAGAGTTGAGGGTCCATTTCTGGGCTCTTAATTCTGTTCCATTGATCTATGTGTCTGTTTTTGTGCCAGTACCATACTGTCTTGATGATGACAGCTTTGTAATAGAGCTGGAAGTCTGGAATTGTGATGCCGTCAGCTTTGCTTTTCTTTTTCAACATCCCTCTGGCTATTCGGGGTCTCTTCTGGTTCCATACAAATTTTAGGATTACTTGCTCCATTTCTTCAAAAAAAGTGGACGGTATTTTGAGGGGATTGCATTGAATGTGTAGATTGCTCTAGGTAGCATTGATATCTTCACAATGTCTGTTCTTCCAATTCATGAGTATGGAAAGTTTTCCATTTCTTTGTGTCTTCCTCAATTTCTTTCATGAGTATTTTATAGTTTTCTGAGTATGGATCCTTTGCCTCTTTGGTTAAATTTATTCCTAGGTATCTTATGGTTTTGGGTGCAATTGAAAATGGGATCGACTCCTTTGTCTCTCTTCTGTCTTGTTGGTGTATAGGAATGCCACTGATTTCTGTGCATTGATTTTATATCCTGCTACTTGACTGAATTCCTGTATGAGTTCTAGCAGTTTTGGGGTGGAGTCTTTTGGGTTTTCCACATACAGTATCATATCATCTGCAAAGAGTGAGAGTTTGACTTCCTCGTTGCTGATTTGGATGCCTTGGATTTCTTTTTGTTGTGTGATTGCTGTGGCTAGGACTTCTAATACTATGTTGAATAGCAGTGGTGAGAGTGGACATCGCTGCCGTGTTCCTGACCTTAGGGGAAAAGCTCTCAGCTTTTCCCCATTGAGAATGATATTGGCTGTAGGTTTTTCATAGATGGCTTTTATGATATTGAGGTATGTACCCTCTATCCCTATACTCTGAAGAGTTTTGATCAGGAAAGGATGCTGTACTTTGTCAAAAGCTCTTTCTGCATCTATTGAGAGGATCCTATGATTCTTGTTCTTTCTTTTGTTAATGTATTGTAGCACGTTGATTGATTTGTGGATGTTGAACCAGCCTTGCAGCCCAGGGATAAATCCCACTTGGTCATGGTGAATAATCCTTTTAATGTACTGTTGGATCCTATTGGCTAGTATTTTGGTGAGAATTTTTGCATCCATGTTCACCAAGGATATTGGTCTGTAATTCTCCTTTTTGATGGGGTCTTTGTCTGGTTTTGGGATCAAGGTAATGGTGGCCTCATAAAATGAGCTTGGAAGTTTTCCTTCCATTTCTATTTTTTGGAACAGTTTCAGGAGAATAGGTATTAATTCTTCTTGAAATGTCTGATAGAATTCCCCTGGGAAGCCATCTGGCCCTGGCTTTTGTTTGTTGGGAGATTTTTGATGACTGCTTCAATTTCCTTAGTGGTTCTAGGTCTGTTCAGGTTTTCTATTTCTTCCTGGTTCAATTTTGGTAGTTGATACATCTCTAGGAATGCACCTATTTCTTCCAGGTTATCTAATTTGCTGGCATAGAGTTCCTCATAATATGTTCTTATAATTGTTTGTATGTCTTTGGTGTTGGTTGTGATCTCTCCTCTTTCATTCATGATTTTGTTGGTCACTTCCCTTTTCTTTTTGGTAAGTCTGGCCAGGGGTTTATCAATCTTGTTAATTCTTTCAAAGAACCAGCTCCTAGTTTTGTTGATCTGTTCTATTGTTTTTGTGGTTTCTATTTCATTGATTTCTGCTCTGATCTTTATTATTTCTCTTCTCCTGCTGGGTTTAGGTTTTATTTGCTGTTTTTTCTCTAGCTCCTTTAGGTGTGTATTTGAGACCTTTCTTGTTTCTTGAGAAAGGCTTGTATTACTATATACTTTCCTCTCAGGACTGCCTTTGCTGTATCCCAAAGATTTTGAACTGTTGTGTTTTCATTTTCATTGGTTTCCTTGAATTTTTTTAATTCTTTAATTTCCTGGTTGACCCATTCATTCTTTAGTAGGATGCTCTTTAGCCTCCATGTATTTGAGTTCTTTCCAACTTTCCTCTTGTGATCGAGTTCTAGTTTCAAAGCACTGTGGTCTGAAAATATGCAGGGATTAATCCCAATCTTTTGGTACCGGTTGAGACCTGATTTGTGACCAGGATGTGATCTATTCTGGAGAATGTTCCATGGGCACTAGAGAAGAATGTGTATTCCATTGCTTTGGGATGGAATGTTCTGAATATGTCCGTGAAGTCCATTTGGTCCAGTGTGTCGTTTAAAGTCTTTATTTCCTTGTTGATCTTTTGCTTAGATGATCTGTCCATTTCAGTCAGGGGGGTGTTAATGTCCCCCACTATTATTGTATTGTTGTCAATGTGTTTCTTTGCTTTTGTTATTAATTGCCTTATATAATTGGCTGCTCCCATGTTAGGGACATAGATATTTACAATTGTTAGATCTTCTTGTTGGATAGACCCTTTAAGTAGGATATAGTGTCCTTCCTCATCTCTTATTACAGTCTTTGTTTTAAAATCTAGTTTGTCTGATAGAAGGATTGCCACCCCAGCTTTCTTTTGGTGTCCGTTAGCATGGTAAATGGTTTTCCACCCCTCAGTTTTAATCTGGGGGTGTCTTTGGGTCTAAAATGAGTCTCTTGCACAGCATATCGATGGGTCTTGTTTTTTAATCCATTCTGATAGCCTGTGTCTTTTGATTGGGGCATTTAGCCCATTTACATTCAGGGTAACTATTGAAAGGTATGAATTTAGTGCCATTGTATTGCCTGTAAGGTGACTGTTACTGTATATTTTCTGTGTTACTTTCTGGTCTATGCTGCTTTTAGGCGCTCTCTTTGCTTAGAGGACCCCTTTCAAGATTTCGTGGAGGGCTGGTTTCGTGTTTGCAAATTCCTTTAATTTTTGTTTGTCCTGGAAGTTTTTCATCTCTCCTTCAATTTTCAATGACAGCATAGCTGGATATAGTATTCTTGGCTGCATATTTTTCTTGTTTAGTGCTCTGAAGATATCATGCCAGTCCTTCCCGGCCTGCCAGGTCTCTGTGGATAGGTCTGTTGCCAATCTAATGTTTCTACCATTGTAGGTTACGTATCTCTTCTCCCAAGCTGCTTTCAAGATTTTCTCTTTGTCTCCGAGACTCGTAAGTTTTACTATTAGATGTCGGGGTGTTGACCTATTTTTTTTTGATTTTGAGAGTTCTCTGTGCCTCCTGGATTTTGATGCCTGTTTCCTTCCTCACATTAGGGAAGTTCTCTGCTATTATATGCTCCAGTATACCTTCTGCCCCTCTCTCTCTTCTTCTTCTTCTGGGATCCCCATTATTCTAATGTTGTTTCGTCTTATCGTATCGCTTATCTCTCGAATTCTGCCCTCGTGATCCAGTAGTTGTTTCTCTCTGTTTTTCTCAGCGTCTTTGTTTTCCATCATTTGGTCTATATCACTGATTCTCTCTTCTGCCTCATTTATCCTAGCAGTGAGTGCCCCCATTTTTGATTGCACCTCATTAATTGCCTTTTTGATTTTGACTTGGTTAGATTTTAGTTCTTTTATTTCTCCAGAAAGGGTTTCTCTAATAACCTCCATGCTTTTTTCAAGTCCAGCTAGTGTCTTTAAAGTCACGATTCTGAACTCTAGGTCCGACATCGTACTAATGTCCGTATTGAGTAGGTCCCTGGCAGACGGTACTACCTCTTGTTCTTTTTGCTTAGGTGATTTTTTTCGTCTTGTCATTTTGTCCAGAGGAGAATAGATGAATGAGAGAACAAAATGCTAACAGGTTAACAACGTCCCCAGCAAATATACTCTAAACAAATCAGAAAAGACCTGAAACCAGTGGAAAAGAAAGGGAAAGGAAGAAAAAAGAAAGAGAAAAAAAGAAAAAAGAAAAAGATAAAAACAAAGAAAAACAGAACAAAACAAAAAAAAAACAGAATATGATCCAATATGATCAGGCTAGTGCATAGATCAGTGCCACACACTAGATTTTGGGTGTATTTTGGTCTGTTAGAAGAAAGTGCTTCCTAAAATTTTAAAGAAAGACAGACTTATATATGTACAAAATAAGGGTTGATACAATGAAGGGATGGAAGAGGAGTGTAAAGATGAAAATTATAAAAGATTTTATAAAAGGAATTGATAAGATAAGAAGTTGTTTGAAAAAAGAAAGAAGATTTAAAAAAAAAAGAAAAAAGAAAGAAAAAAAAGGGAGAGAATGTGATCAGGCAGGAGACTAGAACAAAGCCATACACTAGTGATTTAGGGTATGTTTTGATCTGTTTGAAGAAACTTTATCTCAAAATTTAAAGAGCGAACTTATATATATATGTATATATATATATACATATATATAGATAGAACTTATATATATTTTAAAGAGAGAACATATAGATATGCCAAAAATCAGGGTATCTACTATGAAGCGATAGAATATGATTCTAAAAATGAAAAATAAAAAAAATTTTTTTAAAAAAGGGATTGATAATATGTTGGTTGAAAAAGGGAAAAAGAAAAATTCAAAGAAAAAAAACAGTTAAAAAATTAACTTTGAAAAACTAATGAATCATGGTAAAAAAGCCATGAATTCTATGTGCAGTGTTCCCCTAGCGCTGGAGTTCTCCCGTTCTCCTTGATCGGTAAACTTGGTCTTGGCTTGCTGGCTGTTCGTGCTGATCTTCTGGGGGAGGGGCCTGTTGCCGTGGTTCCCAAATGTCTTTGCTGGAGGCGGAATTGCCCTGCCCTTGCTGGTCCAGGCTAAGTAATCTGCTCAGGGTTGCTCTCGGGAGCTTTTGTTCCCTGCAAACTTTCGGTACAACCTCGGAGGACGAGAGTGAAAAGGGTGGCCTCCCAATCTCCGCCCGGAGGAGCCAAGAACTCGGGGCCCCGCTCCTCAGTGCGCCCCCAGAGAAAAGCAGTCACTCCCGTGTCCCCAGTCTCCGGCCGCACTCCGTGCTCACCCGGCCTGTGACCAGCGTTTCTATCTCTGGCACCCGACCCCGTGTGCAGTCTCCAAACCCAGCAGATCCCTGCGGTGCGCTCCCGCGCTGCTCCTCCCGGGGGATGAAGGGGAGTCTCCCCGGCTCTGCCGCTTGTTGGGTCCCTGCTGGAGGAGCCGTGCCCCGACTGGGCCGCGGATCACAGTTTATGGCCACCCCGAGCTGAGAGCCCGCGCCTCGGCTCCGTCTCTGCAGCCGGCTTCCCCGCTCCGATACCTGGGAGCTCTGCCGCACTCAGGCACCCCCGGTCTTTCTGTGACCCCGAGGGTCCTGAGACCACACTGTCCCACTAGGGTTCCACCCGCCGCTTAGCCACTGGAGCGACGTCCCTCCGCGGAGCCGGCTTCTAAAAGGTCCGATTTTGTGCTCCGCGGCTCTAGCACTTGCCAGAAGCGGCCGACGGAGGCCCCCTCCCCCGCCGTCTATCCTCCCGAATATCGCCTCGGATTCACTTCTCCGCACGTCCTACCTTCCAGTAAGTGGTCACTTTTCTGTTCAGAGAGTTGTTGCTACTCTCCTCTTCGATCTCCTGTTGAGTTCGTAGGTGTTCAGAATGGTTTGGTCCCTGTTCAGCTGAATTCCTGAGACCAGACGGAATCCAGGTCTCCTGCTCCTCCGCCATCTTGCTCCGACACTCCTGCAAACACTTTTTTATATATACTTTTTTCTCTTACTAGATTGGGAGGCCTTCTGCACCAGAGATTTGCATACAATGATTTATTCATCATCTTTGTATTTCCAGGATCTAGCTTAAAGCTAGACACATAGAAAGTGCTCAATAAATATCGGGATACTTGAAGTGAGATAAGATTACACTATCTCCTTAAACCATATTGTCCTATTTTTTTTCTTTCATCTTTGGTTCTATTAAATTTGATCTGCGTTTTTTTTTTTTTTTGTATTATTTTCTCTTTAACCTTTCCCTCTCATCCAATTCTCTGTTGATTCTCTAAAGTTTTGGCGTAACAACCAGAATAAAGTAACTGTTCTGAGCAGGATAATTCATTTTTCCTTAGCTCTAGGCCCATAAAATAGGTTGCCAGAGAACAGTGAAAGAACCCACTGTGTTTCTTTAAAGGTTCACAGGCCAATAAGCCCGATCTGTTTTCTTCTCCAGAAGTCTCAATGTAATGAAACTTGCAGAAGAGAATTGGTTGGGTATTACAGCATCCGTTGTGCACCGAGTTCCCTGATCCTTCCTTCCTTTGCCCTTATTAATCATGCAATAAAGGTGCTGCCAGAAACATGAGGAGAGCAGTGACTGGCCTCACTAATTTCAAGATGGCAGAATCCTGCAGGGTGTGTTACAGCATCATTTTGGGCCCACTATGATGCCCATTTTATATTTATGGGAACTAAGTGATTTATGTACAGTTTTAACCAAAAAGGGGGGAAATGAATCTCAGTTTATCTTTTCACATCTTTAAGAATTCAGGTAGAAGATCCTCTTTCTCCAAACTGATACACCAAACACATTTCCTTACATGCAGTCAGTGATCGGTACCTGACTATATTTATATTTGGCTTCCCCTGAGAAAAAGAATTAGAGCTATTCACTATTATAACTGTCAAAAACTTCAAGGGAAAAAGTTCAAATAACACTTTTTTTTTTTTTTACAAAGAACAGAAAGAACTGATTACTTACATAAAACTAAGATTACCCATTCTCATCTGAAAAAGCATGAATTACAGTTCACTCACTGGACTGGGTAGAATATGGCCCTAATGAGATAAAGGACATGGATGGTGCATCTAAAACAGCCTGCTGCTTTATTAGAGAATATCATCTGTGGTGTTATCTGGACCACGAGCTGCAGCAAAAGCATGTTGATGACCATAGGGGTGGTCAGTGAGATGTTCTTCTCACTGGATCAATGTAATCTATCACTACTGTTGGAAAAAGTCATTTCAGACAGACCTTCTCTACTTCCTGCCCAAGTCCCTCCATAACCCCACTGTGAGATGTCATAAATAATGCTGGATTATTTGGTAGGGGAAGACAAAGCCAGTGGGTATAGTGGAAAGAATATGGGCTTCGGGGATAGACTTGTTTCCAGTCCCAGCCATGCTGCAGCTTAGTGATAAGAATCTGGGCAAGTCACTTAAACTCTATAATCTTTTCCTCACCTGTAAAATAAGCGTCATAATTCCTATGTCAGTGTTTTGGAGAATGCTGGTAAATAAGATGGAGCTTATAAGGCGCCTAGCATAGTCCTACCACATAGAATTCTCAGCAAGTGCTTTTTCTTCCTCACTCATGGAAAGCAGAAATAATAACATAATTAAATGTGATGAATTGGAATAATCAGATAAAAATCATACAACTGATGACTAACTCATTAGATTAATGACTGGAATTAACATAGCCAGTGCAAGGTTAATCATATGTGGAGAAGAAGCAGAATAGAGGGTCTCTCTGCTTGTACCTGCAATTTAGGTCTCATGTTCTACTCTCGGGAAGGTAGTTCTTCGAGTTGTTTGATTCAAATACAGATCATCAGCTCACATTTCCATACCACTGACAAGGTGCCCAGTGTACCAGATATTAGGAAGATGGAGAAGGAAGAACGGAGTTCCCACTGACACTCGTTGGGCTCAGTCTACTAGGGATTAGGTGGGTTAGGGAGGTACTTAGGACATTACCTCTCTTCTCTTGTCCTCTCTTTAAAGGAAAATGTCCTCTGGGAGAGAGATGTTAAGCTTCTATCAATTAGAAACAATGTCCTCATAAACTGGAAAAGACTAAAAGCCATATGCTCTAAGTCTCCCTTTGAAAGAGAGTGGAAGAGAGGCCTCGAGTAGATACAAAATTTTCTCACGTTCATAAAATCGGTTTTTGACGGAAAGAGGATAGAAACATAGACATGCTCATATCTAGTCCTGTGTTGGGTCTATACCTTTAGGATGCCAGCTTGGTAGAAACCTATGACCTCACCTGAAAAATAAGTCAAAATACATGCCCTACTCAGGGTGACTCTTATCCAGAGGGCATGAAGACTGTTCACGTAGGACATTCTGGTGGAGAACCAGTTTTCCTTCTTCCTTGTTCTGTTTGCAGAGTCAAAATCACAACTGAAGTTGGACTTTAAGAGAAAAAGAGAGGGCAGGGGCCCCTGATCTCCCACTGAACTTCCTACCAGTTGTGACATATTCCTCTTTGCTCCCTGCCCAAGACAGAACTTTCATATAAAAAGGCAGGAAGCTGTTTTGATCATCAACAATTTCTGAAGCACGAGGACTACAACATTACAGCAAGACCTGCATTTACGACATCGATGCTTTCTACCTTTGGTTCCTTGAAGGCAAATAGCATTAATTCTACTAAATATACATGGTTAGACTTTATTAGTTTCTTTGGTTTAGATTTTAGTGTAATCCCTGTTATGTCTTTGTGTGGTCATAGGTTTCTACCAAATTATGCAAAATAATAAGCTTAAAAGTTCGAAATGCCCCCCGCCCCCTTTTTTAACCATGGAAAAGATAATGACTCTTCAAAAGCTGAATATTGTGCAATAGGTTCACTTCTAAATTTCTACTGCAGAGCAGGAGACAGGGGGATGATGTCAATGTCTTCTCTCCTTGCTGGAGTGGGGCAGTTTTTAGACTATCATCTCTCCTGGGATGACAGCCCGACAACATCTCATTTTGTTTGTTTCTTTTTTTTTTTAATTTTATTATGTTATGTTAGTCACCGTACAATACATCATTAGTTTTTGATGTGGTGATCCACGATCCATTGTTTTTGTATAACACCCAGTGCTCCATGCAGTACGTGCCCTCCTTAATACCCATCACCGGGCTAACCCATCCCCCCCTCCCCTTCAAAACCCTGTTTGTTTCTCAGAGTCCATAGTCTCTGATGGTTCATCTCCCCCTCTGATTCCCCCCCTTCATTTTTCCCTTCCTTCTCCTAATGTCCTCCATGCTGTTCCTTATGTTCCACAAATAAGTGAAACCATATGATAGTTGACTTTCTCTGCTTGACTTATTTCACTTAGCATCATCTCCTCCAGTCCCATCCGTGTTGATGCAAAAATTGGGTATTCATCCTTTCTGATGGCTGAGTCATATTCCATTGTTTCTTATCTGCTTGTTTGAGAAGACAGAAGATAAAATAGAATGGCAATCCTGGGACTTAATTCGCCCTGATTTGAGGAATTTAGGGTAAATGTGTTGTGCCTGTGGCATGAGGAGGAAACGGTTACTAGAAAAAAGCACTTAGTTATTACTTCTAAGTCATCTAATTATGTTCGTTTTTGACACTCAACCTTTTCAACAACTTTACAATAGTGGCATGTGGTTTGACAGTTTTCTGTTTATTCCACCTTTTCTCCCTGCAATACCGTTTTGAAGGTGTGTTATCTTAAAAAGGTAAACAAGGACCATACTTTTGAACACTGGCTTCTGAACTATAATGTGAGAAGTAGAAATCACAGTCAGTATATTTATCCAGAAGGATTAGGAGTTAATGTCATGGTCTAATTAGTACATATATTATGCACGGATCATAGGGGATTCCTGTGGTGACCTCTATGGAACAAGTTCTCTGGAGAAGGGTTTAACCAAAGTCAGCACATCATTAGGGACTGAATCTAGCTGTCCCTTAAAGAGGCTGGGGTGGACTGGTTTGCAATGCAAGGACAGTAAGACTGAAAAACAATCTGCACATATGAGGCCTGAGAACTTCTTCCTCTCATCACCAGAGGGTCATACCACCTACCCGCATTTACTAGATCATCCTTTGATACTCAATCCATTTCATTCATGCTCAGAGTTCTTATGATGCCTACAAGACTCCACAGAAACTTTGAAGAAGAAAGAGCTAGAATGACTTTATAAACACCAGATTGGTGTGTTTAGTCTTTGAGCTAGCGCCTATGGGCATTTTTAAAACACATTAGTCACGCAATTTAACATTTAATTGCAGTTTGAGTTTTGGTAGGCCTTCTCTTAATAAAATTTCTGAATGGTATAAAAGTAGTTGAATTGTAGGGCTCTGGTATGGAAAATGTTAGAGCTCCATTCTTTTCTTCTTTTATTTGAGTATAGTTGACACATGATGTTACATTAGTTTCAGGTGGACAACATAGTGACTCAGATCCTGAAATGCATCAGGATGGCTGCAAAGAAATGAAGGGACCAGACAAAGAGTAGATGAAATGAGAAAAATGCCTGGTGCGGACCAGAGAGACAACTCCAAAAGCATTCCTGGGAGTTGCAAAAATACTTGAAAATGCAGAAAGACAAGAAGTAAGCACTGGAGACTGAGTGAGGTGAAGTGAAACGGCCCGAAACACTTCCAGATAGGAGAAGTGGGCCATACGGGAAAGATGGTTGCCGTTAGCAACCGTGACAGATACAGATTGCGCCTTTTTCATGTGAAGTCTAAGTAGAATTTTGAAGCCACGGCTCCAGAGAAAATTATCAAGTCTGCCATTCTGGGGTGAGAAAGCCTTCTAGTCTGCACAGAGCTCACACCTCCTTCTTTACCAACGTCCCAGGAAAGATGAACTGAATGGCAGTGAATGTCAATGACGAAACCAGAGCTGTACTTCTCCAGGTCTTATTTCAATTTTTATTAAATTTCTTCCTTGTCCCAAACCTTTGAATTTCTTTAGGCCTGTCCTTATTTCATTTCGGTCCCTAGGACTGTGAATCAACGCTGATTTGGCTGTCTGGGTGCTATTACACATGCTGTTTTTCATCTCCCTTTGCGTGTTTCCCGACTTTAATATTCCAAAATATCTGTGCATAGGAGTTGCACCTCATTGATCAGATTTACTTTAAAAGGTCTTTAAGTAAGAATACAAGAAAAAAATTTCATGGCACAGAGGAGAGAGGATGACATCTCGAGTCAGTCACTTACAGACTGCAGAAAGTTTGAGAAGTAACTTCATTTCTCAAACCCTATGTTTCCTTATCTGCAAAATGAAGGTGTTAGCTGATAACCTCAAAGGTCCCTCCAGAGCTAACAATCTTATTTTGTGAGATAATAATCCACATCAGTCAGTGTGATAGGAGTAGAGCAAAAAAAGAGAAAATCCATAGCATTATTCATAGAATACCAGAATTTTAGACTTACAAGGGATTGTACCATGTTTCCAGCTCTCCTCTACCTTGACATTTGAAAACACAGATGCCCAGAGAGATGAAGTGACCTGTGACACAGCTTACAGAGCAGGCATGACAGATATTAGATAAGTAATTCGACGAGCTTCTGGAAACTTCAATGGTTTAAGCAATAATGCTATTTGAGAACACTCGATCGTATCATTCTGGGTTTGGAGGTACTAAAAGGCAGAGTGTTGGAATGGGGGACTATTAATAAATATATATTTATTACTTGTGGGGAACTGTCTCACATGATTATGGAGGCTGAGAAGTCCCACATTCTGAAGTCTGCAAGCTGGAGACCCAGTCAAGCTGGTGGTGGATTTCCAGTTTGAGTCCGAAGGCCTGGGAATCAGGAGAGCCAATGGTGTAAATCCTAGCCCAGGGCACGAGAAGACCAGTGTCCCAGCGGAGGCAGGGAGAAGAGAACAAACCCTCCTTCCCCTGCTTCTAGTCCCATCCATGTCCTGAATGGGTTGGATGATGCCCATTCACATTTGGGAGGGCCATCTGCTTTATGAAGTTTACCGATTCAAGTGCTGATCTCATCTGAAAACATCCTCACAGACACACACAGAAATAATGTTTAATCTGGGCATACCGTGGCCCAGTCAATTTGACACATAAAATTAACCAACGTAGTCTTACATAAGTGTGCTATATATAGTTTATAAATCTGGAAGACAGGTTATTGAAATGGACAAAATATACAATAGACATCCATGGAAAAAAATATATCTTGCCCCACATGCTCGTTGATATAATTTGATGAAGGAATGTGCAAATGCCTAATTACATGACGCTCTGCAACTATGGTCAAATCCCAGAAATATCATACTTTAGAAATGGGCTTTAAGAATTCAGGTGCTTCTCAGGGAATTACCAGCCACATAAATCTCCTCAAAAGTAAACCACCTTCAACAATGATATATGCAATGTCTTGCTGATGATATTTTGAGTGCTGCCATAAAAACATATTGTGGTCAATTTAAAATGTAATTAATGTAAGATTGTTATCTCAGAAATTGAAACACATTACTAATAAATGAAATTAAAAGTGTGGTGGTCTGTGAGAAATCTAATGTCAGAGAAAAGGGGTGGATCTGTATCTTTCCAGCACTGCGGATGAGGAGAGACCACGCTAGTGTTGTGAGACTGGTCCCAATTCCTTAAACAGAAATAGCCAAGAGCGGGAAGCAACTGATCATCAGATTGGGTAGAAAAATCTCTTCAAAATACCCACCCACCTTTGTTTTCATTCTCCTTGCACCATATGGCCTTTTGGTCTATAACTTAAAGATTTGCAGATCAGAGGGGCAGGCCCCACCCAGGACAATGATGTCTTGTATAATTTCCAAAGTTCAGTAATGAACTGAGGCACTGATAAACAATTGCTTGTGAGTTTATACATCAGTGTTCCAGAACTTGATTGCTCCTCAGAAATCATGGAAATGTGTAGATTACAGCAGTTACAAGTAACTCTTGAACCAACGTCCCTCTCAAAATGCAGCCAGCCTAACAGGACAGTACGAGTCTTTATCCTAATCAATATCTGAGTTGCATGCTTGATTTCCTACAGATGTTTTCCTCCAGGATTCACTGGAGCAACAAATAAGGAGGGCATAAAATCAAAGAGAAATTGATAAATTTTTCGATATTAGAGGGAATTCCCTGAAGAAATGGCACAAAGTTAAGGTAAATGTTGATGCAACAGAAGAACGGTTCCTTACAAGTCCTGGTCCCATGGGGGCTGATGCCAGTCGGAAGGACACAGGAAAGCTCCACAGTCTGGAGCAAAGAGAAGCACAAAACGTAAATACCACAACCTCACCATTTTCCTAAAGTCGACTCCATTTAGATTAACAGACATCTTAGAGACTTTCTTTTATCACTTGGGAATAAAGTTTACAGGGTTAAGCAAATGACTGAAAACTATAAAGCCTAGATGTATGTATCTTAATTTTGTCAACTGAGTCCCAAACCAGAAGCACAGAAAACAAAACAAACAAAAATGCTATCATGTGGCTACTCACGTGGATGTATATAGGCAACCCCCCAAAACAAAACCCAAACAAAAACCCCAAAAGCATTGATTTTTAGTGCCAAACCAATGACAGATTAGGTGTGACTGCCCACCAAACTCCCTACCGATTTTAAGAAACTATGTCTTAGATTTATTTTGTTTACAAACAGCATCTCACAGAGTACTAAGCACAGAAAAAAAATCACTAAGTAATTGTTGATGTGTTAATTAATACATTCCGTTGATTTGGCAACTATTGAGATTTGCTGCAACAACCAAGTCACCACATGCTATAGCCCCCAGGCTGTGGACTGTGGCTCAGGATGCCCATGAAAGTGCCAGAGAGGCCTGAAAACCCACATCAAACTTTGAAAAGGACAGGCTCTATAACATGGTGCATCCATGAATCAAAATGTCCTTTTGTTTAACATGATCCCACACTTCAGGGTTATTAGCTTGTTTGGTGAGCCTCAACACAACCAGAAGAAAATACATTGAAATATGATGCGTGTCACATTAACCTTCCCCGGGGTCTGCTGTTGGCTTTTGAGAAGTTATTTTTAGAACAATGTCTCTCCCACAAATACAACAGTACGTTTCCTCTCTTATTTTCTTATTCCTAGGATAAAATTGAGAATTATTAGCATTTCGGTGACTCGAGACCGGAAAGAACATACATACATGCCATTTAATAATTTGGAAAACTGGATCTTGTAAAATCTGTGTGAATCTCAGGGTGAAGTGATAATGGATACTGAGTGTAAGAAGAAAATGCCAGAGAAAGAGAAGAACCTGGGGTAAGCTTGGGTGATAAACACAAAGAATAGAGGCGTGTCTGTCCTAATTAGAACGCACAGGATGGGTGTGTCAGGGGTGGGAACACATCACCTTCACTGTGGATAATGGGACTACAGAAGGTAGGGGATTTTCAATTCTTATAGCGGTAACAAGGACCCAGAAAATAAAGCCCTGTCTGGTGAGGGAAACCTGATGATGTGGGTGTTTCAGCTGCAGAAGCAGTAACGGAGCTCCAACACGGAGAAGCACAAGTCAATGTCGGGGAAGGAAAACGTGCTTAAGTATTTCACTCTGCTGTTTAATATTTAGGTATTAAATCGCTTATTCTTGGTTCCAAATTTGAGCTGAACTTTCATACTCCCTGTAAGATAATTTACGATTTCAAGTGATGGTCTCAGCCGAAGTAAAATGACTCTGTGCAAAACGTTTCCATTCATTCCTTGCTGTCTCTGTGCTATGCTATGATTATGTTTACGACCACTAGTGGTTAGGTGAATAATTTAGGATGGCGAGAGATCTGTGTACAGTAGCTAGCAGATTCACCCAGAGTCTGTCAAACTGTCAGGTAAAATTATAATTAATAGAAGTACCAGCCAGACTGGAATAATTCTAATTAATCTAGTGGTGGGCTTTGCTTTTAATTTGCCAAAGCAACCGGTGTTATCTGCAGTTGCGGCTACCAGAGAGAAGCAGGTTCAGCAGCTGCATCAAATGTGAGAAACGGGAAAGACATTCCTTCCTGTGCTTGTTTACAGCCAGGGCTAAGATTCTTGGCTGGAGCATTTGGTAGTGCCCGAGCACCCAGGATCTCCCCAGCAAACCACACCACGGAAATTCCCTGTGGGCAGCAGAAAACCGAATGAAGGCAATAACATTTGCGTTTGCAAATATGAAATAATAACCTCCTTAAATATCTTTTAATAAAACTTTTCCTTGAAGGCAACCTCAAAATATTAGCATCTCTTTATGTCCATTTTATTTTTTTATTTCCCTCCTAAGAAAAGCTCCATGTTAGGGGGTTTTTCATAGCTTATTCTTTGAAAATCCTTAAGGGAAGGTTATTAAAAATGTTTGTGTCTCAGTGCAATAATGACAGTAAAGCTCTGGAGATCTGTTTGCAGCACAGTTACAGCTGATTGGAAACTTACATGTGTTTACAAGCATCTATGTGTATAATTATATTATGACACTATTACACTAGGCTCCAGAGTACTGTTCTGCAACCGAAACTTAGCATTTATATTTGTAAATGGCTATGTGATATTTTTTAGTAATTACTTTCTGCGAACCAACAGTGGCTGGCCTAAATGAGTTTAGTGAGCAACGCTCATCGTTCTCTATCCATTTGTATGGTGCTCATGGCAGGGGAGTGGGAAAACGCCATTTAAATCTAAGGAGAGTCAGCAAAAAGAGGTCTCACCAAAAATGATCACAAATCCTGCTTTTTGAACCTGCAGTATCTAATTATTTAACTCTCTGAAGACTGAATTTTATTTTGTTTTGTAAGAGTCTCACCTTTTTTTTTTTTAACACTAATGCTCTGATTCTTACAAGAAAACTGGCAACTTAATGTTATAGTCTGTAAACATCACGCAGAACACGTATTTCCCAATGTCACCATGTGTTGTAGCACAAAGTAATTAGAAAGCTAATAATCTTCTTTAAGAGCATTTCCATTTATAAAAATAGCCAAAGTTTTATCAACTGCCTGCGTGGTGTGTGCTCATGCAAGTGCCTATGGAAAACTGGAGTTCGGTAATGTTCTGTGTTGTTTCTTACGCCACCTACGCATGAATAGTATTTGAGGCAGTTATTGCTGGCTGATACAATTGTCCTTCCATGGTCAAAGTAAAATAAATAAAATAATTTCATGACAATCATGCTGACATTAGTATTCATTCATAAATCAGGCATGTACCAAGTGATATGGTTCCAAAGATGACCATGAATTTATCCTTGCTTTGAAGGAGCTTACTATTTAGTGAAGGGTGAACGACTAATAGGTAAACAGTTATAGTATAGTATAACTGGTGTTACAGAAATATAAATGAACTCAGAAAAAACAAAGGGAATAATGGTATTGGTGTTATCTTTGCATTGCCTTTTATTTTTTATTTCATTTATTTTTTAAAGGTTGTTTTATTTTAGAGATAGAGAAGAGAGCATGAGCAGGGGTAGGAGCAGAGGGAGAGAGACAAGCAGACTCCATGCTGAGCACAGAACCCAACTCAGGGCTCGATCCCAGGACCCTGAGATCATGAATTGCGCCGAAATCAAGTTGGACACTCAACCGACGGAGCCACCCAGGAGCCCCTTTGCATTACCTTTTAGAAACTCTCCATAAAAATGTCTTTTTTATTTGTATTTATTTATTTATATTGCCTGACTCAAAGTCAAGTTAGAAAACACATGTGAAATTATGTGAGGATACTGCCAGTAAATTGAGTCTTACTGGGCTGCTTTTCTACTGTATTTAACTATTCGTGTGGTGAGTTTTTTATTTTTTTTTAAAGATTTTGTTTATTTATTTGACAGAGAGAGACAGCGAGAGAGAGAACACAAGCATGGGGAGTGGGAGAGGGAGAAGCAGGCTTCCTAAAGAGCAGGGAGCCCGATGTGGGGCTCGATCCCAGGACCCTGGGATCATGACCTGAGCCAAAGGCAGACGCTTAACAACTGAGCCACCCAGGCGCCACCCTCGTGTGGAGAGTTTAAATCTTACACTACAACACCTCAAGGGTTGTCATGAGCCCTCCACAGACCTGATCTCCCGCAGGCAGGAGCGACTCTGCCCAGGCCGTGTCACTGAAGATTTCCATGTGTAAAGAATACCACATTTCATTTAAATCCTGGCTACCAGCCCTTTCAGCACCAACCACAGTGGCTAAATGAAGGTAATTGCTTTTCCTTCCTTTTCTTCATAAATCAAAGGGCTTGTTTCACCCACATTTAGGTAAGAGTCTCCAAGAATTCTGCTGATGTTGATGTCAAAATATTTCGTAAAGACAGCAGAAGAATTCTTCTGTATTTGCTGAGCTTGCAGAGCCCAACCTCCTGACTTTATTGAAGGGAAAGGTATAAATGTGAAGTTTACTTTAAGCTCAGTACTGGACTGGTCTTGCACACAGGGACCCTGTTTTGATGTCTAAGACATTACAAAATATACTGTTTGATTTTTGGTCCTAATAATAGGAGACAGACCCCGAGGAAAGGACAATTACAGGGCAGAAAGATGCTACATTGTGTTAAACTCTCAGAGTTTCAGTCTGCCCATTCACATGAAGCTTGAGTAGGAATCAGTTGCCTTGTTAACATTCTTAGCACAGGTTAGAGCTCACAGAAATAAAAATCCAATTCCAGACAATTAATTTCCTAAAAATGAGCAAGAGCAATTCAATGAAAGGAAGAGTCAATGATGGTGCTGGAAGGACTGGGTGTCCGTAAGCAAAAATGTAAATATATAAATAAATGAAGTAAACTCTGACCTTAACCTCATACCTTTTACAAAGATCAACTTAAAATGGACCATGCACTTAATGGTAAAACCTCATGCTATAAAATTTCCAAAAAGAAACAGGAGAAAATCTTCAGGACCTAGGACAAGGCAAAGAGTTCCTAGACTTGATGCCAAGAGCATGGTCCATAAAAAGAAAAATTGATAAATTGGACCTCATCAAAATGAAAAGAAATTATTCTCTAAAAGACCCTGTTAAGGATGAAAAAGACATTATAGACTGGGAGAAAATATTTGCCCATCATATATTTGCTAAGGGACTAGTGTTTAGAACATATAAATAACTCAAATCTCAGCAGTGAAAGACAAACATACAATTAGAAAATGGGCAGAAGATATGAAGAGGTGTTTCAAAAGAGGGTCTCTGCAGGTGCCAGATAAGCATGTGACAAGATGCTCAATGTCATTAGTAATTACAGAAATTAATGTTAAGACCACAATAAAATATCACTGCATGCCTATCAGAATAACTAAAATAAAAAATAATGCTAACACCAAATACTGGCAAGGAGGTAGAGAAACTGGATCACTTATACACTGCTGGTGGGAATATAAAAGGCTGGAAAATAGTTTGACAGTTTCTTTTAAAACTGAAAAAAACCACAAAGGACTCAAAAACTGATAGATAAATGTTCATAGCGGCTTTATTCATAATAGCCCCAAACTGGAAACCACCTAAATGTCCTTCAGTAGGTGAATATTGAAACAAAGCACGGTGTATTCATCCCAAGGAACACTACTCAGTAACAGAAGGGGAGAACTACTGGTACACACAAGAACTTGCATCAACCTTGAAGACTCAGGCTGAGTAAGCAAGTCAGTCTGAAAAGGACACACACTGCATGATTCCGTGTATACAACATTTGTGAAATAACCTCATCACAGCAATGGAGGACAGATTAGTGGTTGCCGGGGGTTAGAGATAGGGGCTATGGCTAAAACCTGGTAGCATGAGGGAGTCTTCTGATGTAGTTAAAAGTCTGGATTGTGGTGATGGTTACAAAAAGCTTCACATTTGATACAACTGCACAGAACTACACACACACACACACACACACACAAACAAGGACCCAGATGGCTAGTGAAATCTGAATAAGCGCTATGATTTTTACCAATGTCAAAATGAAAAATTCAATCCTCCTCCCAAAACCATATTTTTGCTTAGTTAACTCAAAAACCTCCAAAAGAATTATGTTCCACAATTAAATAGCCAGCATCCTAAGTGCTCTTCGCCATCTGTCTAGCTCGCCAAAGTCTCTTCTAGTTGCTGTTCCCTACTCTGTCTTTTCTCCCAACCCAAATAAAATCAAACCAAACAACCAACCACACAAAAATCCTTTCTCTTCCTCTTTCCCCCATCTCTACAGCTGTATCTCCCCTTGCCTCTCTCAAGTACGGGTTCCTTTCTTCTCCACGATCCCGCCAATCTCTAGATCAACTCTTCCTTATGTAGATCATGTAAGCCTATTTGGATTATTTTAATTCGCTTCTCCAATCATTGGCAGCAGTACAAAAAATCTCCAGAACTTAATAAACATAAAACCTCTTGGGGGAAAGAGAAGGATTTGAATACTGACAAGTCAATAATGTTTGCCCTTTGCATTACCAAATGGAGATAATACCCACCACCGTCACAGGGTTATTGTGAATATTAAATAAGATATCATCCATAAAGCACTTAGTACAGTGCCTGGCACACAGTAGGTGCTCAATAAATGGTAGCAGCTAGTAATAGGAGGCAATTGGCACATAAAGGAATGGTATTGGTTCTGCAATTCAACACTCTACAAATATTCATTAAGCGTCTAATATAGTCTTAGTAATTTGCTGGTACTATGAAGTAGCCAAAGGGAAACAAAGTATAGAGTATATATGAATACATGAAAAAGCAATGTCATTAATCTTTAGGGAAATGCTAATTAAAACCATGTGATATCCCTACACACCGATAATAATGACTAAGATGCCGAGCAACTGGATCTCATTCAATGCTGGTCCAAATGCAAAATGCTACAGCCATCATGGAAAAGTCTGAAAGGTTCTTATAAAGGCGAACATTCACTTACCTTGCTACTCCACTTCTAGGAAATTAATCTAAGTGAAATAAAATGTCTGTTCAAACAAAAATCTGTGTGGGAATGTTTATAGTGGCTTTATTGTACCACACTGGAAATTACCCAAATATTCCCCAACTGGTAAATGTATAAACACACTGGGTATGTCCATACAATGGAGTACTTACTCAGAAATACCAAGGCATGTACGACTGACTCACACAACATGATTAAATTCTAAACGTGTCATGCTAAGTAAAAGAATCTACACACAAAAGTCTACTTTCCGTATGGTTCCACAGACACAAAACTATAGAGACAGGAAATAGGTACGTGGTCATCAGGAACTACAGGTGGGAATGGGGCTGACGGCAAAAGGTCACAAAGGAAATGTTTGGGGCAATGGAATCGTTCTGTATCTTGATTATAGTGGTAGTTACACAACTGTATGCATTTGTCAAAACTCACAGAAATGTACAAAAAGGTTGAATTTTACCTTATGCAAATTTTACCTTAATTAAAAAAAATAGAAAAATAAAAAAGAATTTTAGCCTAAAAGGACACAGATCTTGCCAATTGCCTTCAGATATAACGTAAGAGATGAGATTAATTGATGCACAGAAATACGAAAATCATGTGTACCTGTATATAATTTGTTGCTAAATTATGAGGCTTAGGTTGCTAATTTTGAATGATGAGGTTTATTAATTGAATTTAAAGAGACCACTGATTAATGTGGGAAGTGGACCCATTAGGCTTCATTGGGGCTTCAATGTCAAACATCAAAAGAATGGGCAGGACCTGGCTGGGCAGAGAACTGGAGTATTTTGCCTAAAGCCATGGGAGTAGAAAACATGGAGCAAGACTTGAGGAGTCCTACCAGACTGCAGCAGGGTTGGTGGGGAGAGGAATGAGAAACTGATTTGATAAAGAGATGGAGCCAGATCCCAGAGGGTCTTACATTGTAAATACAGCCCGTGACTGGATCAAAGTCTTTTCATAACACAATTGTAGTAAGTTCTTGAATAAGGAGTTATCATATCAAAGCAGTATTTCCAGATCATTATTCTGGAAGTAGCGTCCCCTCTAGGGGGAAAGAAGGGAAGCAGGAAAGGAGAATCAGTGTGCTCTTTATGCTGCAGACCTAGATTCCTTTGCAGCTTTTGAACTGACCTCTTAGCTCATTGTCTTAATAACAGATATCCTGTGTTAAAAATGGAACCTTTGAATGCTTGGCAGAAGGCAAGCACATCTGCCTCTAACAGTTTATTTCTGTAGCTTCTGGGCATTAGACATCACACATAGAAATGGTTGCTCAGGTGGCTGTTTTCTTTTAGGTGCGTGGGGACTGCAGCTGTCAAGACTGCCACATGACCCAGTCATTCCTGATCCCATCAATCTCATCAATAAGGAACACTTGGAAATCCTACAGTACAGAGCTGTTCTGCTCCAGAGTTCACATATGTGTTGACCCTTCCATCAAGTCGCTGAGAAGGGGCCTCCATTCCTACGTTGGAAGCCTACATGTGAGTACAGTTCTAAATCCTTGCTTTGGGGATTATTTGTGCTCACAAGTGCCTCAGTTCTTTCTTCTGTGGTTTTAGTGAAGGGTCCTTATTTAGAAAGATGTTATAGTTAAGTGACAGAAGCTCAAGAATGTGGGTTTATTTTCCAATTCAGTATAAAATCCTGGAGAACATATTCGCTAATCACTGCTATGAAATTCTACCCAGAATCTTCACAGGAACAAGGGAGCCTTAATTGTATGTTAGATTATCATTTAAAGACACCATAATTATTGAAAGTAAAGATGTCAAGATCAACATTCAAAGCACACTGATGTTAAAGTAGGTGTGTCCCCAAGCCTTCTAGGAATCTCTTAATTAATCCTGGGATGTGCTGTATTAAGAGAATGTCAAATGTCATGCTGAGCAGCAAACAGACGAACCCTAAAACGCAGCTTCAAGTAACAATGAGGCTAATATCAAATGCCCTTCATCGGAGAGTCCTAAAGGCCTTTACAAATGGCATAACATTAATCTGAACATCACTCTAGAGAAGGATCAAATTAATTTCCATTTCAGAAATGGAACCCCTGAGAAAGAAGCATGTCCATGATCACAATTAAACCTACTTTTTAGCATACTTAAGGCCAGTTCCTTTCAGCCATCTGTTCTGACAGCTAATTCTAGGCCCTGGAGTAAAAGAGAGAGAGCATGAAGATGTCAGAATGGAAAACAAACTACATTCATTCAACAGTTCTGGGCTCATTTAGATATGAAGTCAAATAACACAGGATTACAGTTCTCAGGGTGTTTATAATATATCTGGGGTGTAACAACATTTAGGGAACAATATGGTGGGTGCTATGGTAAAAGTGATTGGAGTTTGGTGGAAACACATGAAAGGAAAGGAATCAAACTAGGGGATCAGAGAAAAGTTCACTTAGGAAGGGACGCTTAAGCTGAGCTTTGAATGATTGAAGGAGCTATCTTTAAGCAGAAAGGAATAAAAAAAATTCTCTCAACAACAAACAGCCCAGACAAAGAATGAAGCATTATAATTGCCAGGAGCTGCAATACTAGTTTGTGTAGTTGAGTTGCAGGGGCAGTGATGGGCAGGGTGGGGGTGGGGTGGGGGGGGGGGGGGTGGGAAGCATGCCATGAATTAGTATGTGATTTATGTGCTAAACTAAGGAGCTTAAAATGTGTACCAAATGCTGGCCAAGGGAACATTTCAATGGTCAGTGCCCATATTCACAGGAGAAGCATAGCTCCATCAGCATCATGATACCGATAAAAAAAGTTGTAAATGTCATTTAGAAGACCTCCAATGGGCAGAAACACAACCTCCTCACGAGCTCCTATTTACAATTCATGCTCATGTGTTTATAAGATGCCAGCTAATTATTTTGCCCAGGAGGACAAGAAAACAAAGTTGGGGGGCAACTAGCGCTTCTCTGCCATGGAGTTAGGCAAAAGATCAGTCAGGCACGGTATGATCAAGAGAAAAGCACGACATTTCTGGGAAAACATAAACAAAGCTGAGTGATTAATTGGACATAAGGGGCTAAATAAAAAATGAGTGACTGAAATTTTGATTCTAAATCACCAGGCTTTCTGAACTTTTCAGTGAGTTGTGAAGATAATAAAACGAACGAAGACAGAATACTTAGGTACTAAAGGTAGCTCCACAAGCAGGCTCAGTTTGTGATGATGATACGGCTTAAAGTCAGAGCCCTAGGGTCCCTCGAGGGGTTGGTCTCTGGACATTGCTTGTTTTCCAGGGACTCTAATTTTGAGCTCAAGGTTGTTCAATATGTATCAAATGCTCTTTCCAGAGGAACAGTGTTTACAGAAAACTGCTAGAAAGTGAGGTGGGGTGTCCTTTCCTCTCAAATAAATCCAGGCTGAGTGCTACAATCCCATTTTGCTCTACTGCTGTCTTCCCCATGTTGCTTCAATGATATTTGCTCAGACTTTATAGTACATTATCATCTTAATAAAAAGGAGCTCTGTAAAATTCATCCTTGCATTTACTGTCGGGATGCTTTGTAGATTGTGTTCTTTGGGAAACATGCTGAAAAGGAATCAGGACTGCAACATTTTATTGGGGGTAGCTTCAAGGACAGAAAAGAGCGCGATGCAGGGTAGGGCATGTGGGGCTGTCAGGCCCTAAAGTAGACTTGACCAAGGAAGTGTCCTCCGGGAAGAGCTCTGGAGCAAACAAAGATGGTGTGTGTGATGGAGGAGTCCTGCAGGGGGCGGAAATGGCCCAGCCCCTGTACCCCCATTAATCTGCTGTCATTGCCTGGAGGCCACCTGGAGAAGAGTGTGACCTCAGCTTGAAAGCCCATACAGACCCCAGAGGAGCTAACAGCTGGAGGCATCAGCTGATCACACTCCTCTCAGCTAGGCAGCCAATGCTTTCTTGAAGCCTGAAGCAGGATGTGAGCTTGCATCTCTGTCTCCACCACAGAGCCTTGAAAACTCATTATGCAAATACCCTTTTTATGGGGCCCTGGGAGAAATAGCTCTCAGTAGCAGGACTAGCTGTGCATATCCTGCACAAAGAATATGCACCTTTCTTTTGGACACTATTATCTACATTATCTGTCTAAATTGACTTGCAGGATCCCGTTATGGATATTACAAAATGGACTATATTGAATTTTCAGCTTGGTCCTCCTCTGATCCAATCCAAAGGTGGGAGAGAACCATCAGTTAACTACTTCAAATACAGACATAAAAATAGATGGATAGATAACTACTGTCCCTATCTATCTATAAATAGCAAAATTATAAATCTGTTCATTTGTGGAGTTTTACTGATCTGTATTCCTAAAAAGCTATTTACTAACACTTACTTAACCCTCTTGTTGGCTATCAAAAACTTAAAGGAAAAATAAAATTCTGGAGGCTCCTCACTTTCCTCCCTTTCCTGCTAGTACTTTATTAGTAGCAAGGAAATGGTCACTCTGGAATTCACTTCTGCCACAAAGACCAGTATGTGAAGGCTATTTGGCAGTCACTTGCCTTGGTTGTTAGTATCTGAGGTCTTATAATTATTGTGATTTGGGCATTAGGACAGCACATCTTCCCCTCTTGATGAGGGAGAGGGTTGGTAATGAGGTTGATGTGTGGACGAGTGTTAAGGAGAGCCACTCCCCAGGACAAAGCTGTAGTGAGCAGGATGGGCCTGTCATCAGAACTGAAGAGGACGAACTTGCTATGTGGCTGACATGTGGGCTGTGGCGAGGGAAGGGGATGCTTCTTGCCAATGAAGAAACTATGTAAAGAGTAGTCCTCAAAGGAAAAAGAAGAGAACCAAAGAAAATGGTATGAAGTGCTTGATTTTATTGCTACAACAGGGCTGGCTACATAAATTGCAGGGCCTAGTACAAAATGAGAATTCTGCAGGACCCTTGTTCAAAATTCATTAAGAACTTCAAGACAGTGACAACGTGGCATTAAAACCAGCATAGGGTCATTGTGTGACAGCATAGGTCATCTGTCCATGAAGCTGGCCATGGATACAGACTCAGATGCAGCACTTTCTCCCAGATCACCAATTAACACCTCATCTGTAAACCTGAGAAAGTTCTGTTCCTATTACTCTGCCCTTAGCCTGGTCTAATCTGTTAGCCCTCTGGGCTCTGGGGATGGGAGGTTGCCAATGAATACAGCAGTTATGAAATCTCCATTCAGTCCCAACTTCTTACCAGGGGAGAAGTTGAGGGAGCACAGTCTACATTCAAATAGTCTGTACCCTTGGTGGAATATATTTTGGACCGGATCTTACACTACACATCAAGGTTGTTGTTTCAGAAATTGGTTTGTTGTCATAACAGACTGAGAACAGCTAACTCGTTTCTTATCAGGGAGTTTCATGGGATCAAGACTTCCCCGGCTAGCACTGGATGTCAACACTTTTGATCTCATCATTGACGTTGCTGCTGCTAAAGTTACACATATTGCAAGAGCAGTTAAGGTGTTTGCAGAGTGGGTTTGTAGAGCTGGATCAGAGGTGAGATAGCACCTCCCCACCAAAGGGAAATTTAAGTGGAGATGAACCACCCTGAGTCTACTGAATCAGAATAATGTTGGGGGGGAAGCAGGGAGGTGTGGACAAGTCTATATTAAAAAGAAGAAAAAAAAAATCCCAAGGTGATCTCATGGTCTCCTAGTTAAGAACTACTGCTCTACTGGGGCGCCTGGGTGGTGTAGTAGGTTATGGAGCTGACTCTTAGTTTCGGCTCAGGTCATGATCTCAGGGTCCTGGGATTGAGCCCATGTTGGGCTCCAAACTCAGCATGCATCCTGCTTGAGATTCTCTCTCCCTCTCCCTGCTCTCTCTCTCTCCATAATAAATACATCTTTTTTTTTTTTTTTTTTAAAAAGGAACTATTGCTCTACTTCAAGTCCCCTTTTTCCCCCTCAGATGAGAAAATAGAAAGAGACAGGTGCAGTGACAAGCTCATGTTCATATGGATAGTTAGAGAGAGCTGGACCCAAAACCCAAGGACACTATGTCCCTGACAGAGCTCTTCACTCTGTATCAGAGTCTTCAAACTGCTTTCATATCTATTACTTCAGGGAGAAATGTGACAAACAGAAGGCAATTCAGATATACACAATGATGAGAAAACACTTACTTTAGTGTCAATTTTGGCTTAGATGTGTAAATGCGTTAATGAAGGTCCACCACAGCTGCTGGGCTTTGAATATTTCAGTTTGAGGTTCCAATGATCTTAGGTATTGAGGGTTAGGCCCCGTGACCAAAATGAAGTTTCCTGAAATGTGTTTGGTGTTAAACTGAATATACCATGTGTGTTGTGTGGAGAAACTTAGAACTCGGGTTAATGAATATTCTACGTCGTTAACTGAAAGGTAGGATTAGTATATAATCTCTGATTCTGTTAAAAGAATTGCAATGGTCTCATGTAAGAAGCCTAGTTCACTACAGACGATGGAAATTTAAAAAAAAAAGAAGATAATTTTCCAACTTGATTTTCATAGTGTACTCTGATTTGTTATGTAATTCAGTAAAATGTATCTATGGGCAAGTTACCCAGTGAACTTCTAAAAAACTGAAATACCTCTTAGCTGTTCACTTATTTTTATGACGTTTTATGGGCTGTATTCCCACCCTCACTGAGTCACATGATAAATTAACATTACAGTGAAGCAAGCCAACTCTGGTACAAGTTATCATTAACTGAAGGCAGCGCTTGACAGATTCCTTCATCCAGAAACATGTAATGGGAAAGTGCGTTTTCTTGCAAACAAACCTAATTTATACTTCCACAAGGGTCATTTTTCCATGAAAGTAAAGAAAGAAAAATATTTAGCTACAATGGCCCAACATCTAAAACATCTCAGCTTTAAGTGAAAAGAGCCTGACAAATTGAGAGACCTCACTAACGAAATGCATCTCTAAGGAGTTATGGGTGTGACTGAGAGGAGCTTCATGAAGAATCCTCATGACAATTTGGAAATATTTTTAAAAATTAAATTGCTTTCCCCACATGAGGTTTCCCAGAGGAGCATGCTGGACTGGACGCATCCATCCTCGGAGCTTCGGATTTCACAGCAGACACAGAGGCCCCTGGTGCTGCCTGTCTCTCCAGAGTCCATGACAGGGAAGCCACTCAACCCAGCCCAAGAGGAGACCCCAGGGGCCAGATGATGAGCAATAGTTATTAGTCGACATATTAAATGATACCAGGAGTTTAGGGACCTCTCTTGTTTCAAGCCATTTTTCTCAAGAAAATGCTTACCACTGGCCTCACACCGTTCTTATTTCAGCTTCTCATTTTGAGGCTGGCACTTCCTTCAGGAAAGCACTGTGGGATTCATGGTGTCTCCTCAAAAAACACCAGCGAGCTCCCAAGTTTCAATCACTTCTCTTCTGCTTCTATTTCTTCCTTCTGATGTTTCTTCAATTTAGCATTAATACTATGACTCAATTCTTTCATCTTTCAGGCATATGTTTTGTGGCTTTTATACTTCTTGCCCTCAGAGAATACAAGTGGGAAATGGGGAGAATAATTTCCAGGGATGAATGTGAAGTGTATAGGTATAAAATTCAGTTGGATAATGTCAAGTAGTTGTAACCATGAGGGGGATGGACGGGGACAGTTACACTTGTGGGGTCACACACATGGTTGCGGACCACGACGTGAATGGTCCTCCCTGGACCTGGACCACGCTGTCCTAGACATGTTCTCCTGAACGTTAACAATTCACGATTACCCCAGGGAGCTTTCTAAATCATTTGAATCCATGGTAGAGTTTACCATCACACTCTAACCAATATCATCACCAATTCCACATGTTTACATTTACTTTCTGGATACGACTATGGAATTGAGAGGAAAAAAAAAATCTCTGGAGGGAAAAAACTTCAGCCCCACTTAGGACCAGAGATGATTCAGACCATTAACAACACAGGGTGAGGAATGGAGAAAGGCTGTGAATAAAGCAAGAAAAGAATAAATTTTCTGATTTGTTTGTGTCAGAACTTGAAAAGCCATTAAGAATTAGTGGGTGGATGAACCTTGACAACATGCTAAGTGAAAGAAGCCAGACATAAAAAGTCATATATTGTATGGTTCCATACACATGAAATATTCAGAATAGGTAAATCCATAAAGACAGAGGGCAAACTGGTGGTTGCCATGAGCTGAGGGAGGCAGCAATGGGGAGTAACTGCTTGATGAGGATGGAATTCCTTTGGAGTGATAAAAATGTTTGGGAGGTAGAGGCAGAGGGTTAGGTCTAATTTATATTATGAGAATTTTACCTTGGTAAAAAAAATGCTAAAAAATAAAAGGGAAATCCGTTGTGTAATTTTTCTGTAATGCTAAAGTTATTCCAAGAAAAAGTTAATTTTATTTATTTATTTGAGAGAGAGACAGTGAGCCAGAGTGCATGAGCAGGGGGAGGGGCAGAGGGAGAGGGAGAGGGAGATGTAGACTCCCTCCCTACTCAGGGCTCCATCCCAGGACCCCAGGGATCATGACCTGAGCCAAAGGCAGACACTTAACCGACTGAGCCACCCAGGCACCCTGAAAGTTTATTTTTTAAAAACAGAATTAGTGGGGAGGAGATTGAGCTTTGACGCTGTTTGGTTTTCTCAAGGCACAAAGGACAATCATTCATATATTTGTTCCCTTTCTCTATCAAGTTATAGTTTTTTAAATGAAGTAATAACTAATAAGCAATTATTGAGGGCATTAGCCCATTTCCTCTCATATATGTTGATGTTCATATGTAGTCAAATTTATTAGGCTCTTTATCTCAGTTGGTCAGCCTTATGCTTCATAATGTCTGGGTTCTGTTTCCTGCTTGGAAAGGTATTTCTCACCCTATCGTTTGCCAAGTTGTTGATGATTTTCCCCCCAAGGTTGTACTTTTATCGTACTTATTTCTCTTTTCTAATCACAGTGGCTAGTATCTCTGATGATGTGTGGTAATGTGCATCAATGAGCTGCCATTGGGTTTTATAGGGAGCTAAGTAATAAAATATGGCACTGAGTTGAGAAACTTAGGGATGGAGGGAAGAAGAGTCAGAAGAAACAGTGCGTGCACTAATTTCCTCATCTTTAATAAAAATCTGGTATTAGACACGATTTAAAACAAATTGGCCAATAACGGATGTTTAAATAGGTTATGTAATGGTATGAAGGCAGCGGTGTGTCGGAGCCCTCCTCCTCCCTGACCCCTGAACTAGTACATAAGAGATGACTGTTAAGTTTTCAGGACGTTTGCAAGCTGCTTTTTAAACAAATCCATTATTAAACATTAAAGTACATAAATCTACAATTAAATTAAAGCAAAACAAATGTATAAAATACTCAAAAGTCTCAAAATACTCAAAATAATTTTAAAATTATTTTTCTAGTTTTACTATATCCTTTGTACTTGAGGCTGCTTATAATCATCGCAATGACTGTATGATGGAAATCCTAGTAACAGTGTTATTAACACCCATCTCTTCCCTCCTCTCCATCCTGGGGAGATAGGCAGGTAGCCTGATGTCAGGCCTGGTGGGAGCAAACAGCAGTGCAGACAATCAGTAACTTGGGAAAACAGGATCTGACACTGCTCCTTTAACTTAAGAAAGTAATGAAGAAAACATCAGTAATGCAGATTGAACTTAAAAGCGCGTTGTGTCTGCATCCATTGTGAATAGCACAAAAATTTGAGAAAACATTCATCTAGGATCTGAGAACTATTATCTGATTTAGTGAATAATTCACATCACGGACAAACGAGTGAAGTTTTATTTTGCTCATTAACATAAATAAAAATATCAACCAGCTTTCTTGTTGGAACTACACTTGGACAGCCAGTAAGCAGCATGCTAGTGTATAAAAATAACTGCTAGAAAAACCGAAATGACAATACAACGAACCAAAATCCTGAGGCAAAGGGGAAAGAAGTATGGTAAGCAATTACAAATTACATTACAAATGCAAACAAAAAATCAATTATAAAAATTACATTGCAAATACAATTTAATTTCCTCACCTTCTACAGTGAAGAGTCAATAGATATGGTTTAAGGTTAATACAACTAGAAGTAGATGATTAATTATATTATTAAAATATGTAATGTAACCAGAAGAAAAACTAAAAAGGTTTATAAATGATTCCAACTTATCAAGAGAAATGCATGTATATACAAATCTACATACTCAAAGAGGCTTTCTTGACTCCCAATGGTGCCTCCTACCACAATAACTCAAAATTTATTTGGTTTCCAGGCTCCATATTCTCCTCTGCAATTTCCCTTCATGACACGTTTAAAATAATAACTTGTATGACTATCTAATGAGCATCTTTTTAAAAATTACTCAATAACTTTCAAGAAGGAGGGGTTCACGTTTTTTTTTTTTTTTGATGTAATGTTCAGTGATTTCATCAGTTGCGTATAACACCCAGTGCTCATCACATCACATACCCTCCTTAATGTCCATCCCCCAGTTACCCCATCCCCCTCCCTTTCCGCAACCCTCAGTAGCTGGTTTTGGTTACCATTGTCACAAACACCCACTGGGCACAATGTCTGAGGCAAAGCAGCTGCTGCTCAGTAATGATCAGTAGCGAGCCCTAGCCCCTGCCCTCAAGCATCTCACGGAAGTAGAGGGAAGGCTCTACTCTCCATAAATGCAACAAAATGAAAGGAGCCTGTTTAGGTTTAAAGAAGTGCAAAAGGATTACTGTATTCTACTGAGGGGAAAGCTTCATGAAGCAGGTGGCATCTGAGTTGCATCTTGAAGAATCAGGCAGTTTGCCTGGCTAACGAGGAAGAGACATTTTAAGAGAAATGACAGAGCCAGCAGAGACAGAGAGAAGGTTAGTGAAACAGGGCCCACATCATGGAAAACACCAGACACTATTCTAAAGGTATACAGTTTATCCAGTAAATCATGAGGAAATGGCGAGATCAGACTAATTTTGATTATTGTGGTAATAACATTTAACATGAGATCCACTCTCTGAACATATTTTTAGTGCACACTACAGTATTGTTTAAGTATAGGCATGATGTTGTACAGCAGATGCTCTAGGACACATCCATCTTGCATAACTGCACCTTTATACCTGAATAGCAGCTCCTCCTTTCCCCCTCCCCCCGGCCCCTGGCAACCACTATTCTCTCTGCTTCTCTGAGCTGGACTACTTTAAACATCTCATATAAGTGGGATCATGCAGTATTTGTCTTTCTGAGCCTGGCTTATTTCACTCAGCATACTGTCCTCCAGGTTCATCCATGTTACTGTATATGGCAGGATTTCCTTCTTTAGTAAGCTGGAAGAATATTCCATTATAGGTATATACCACATTTTCTTTATCCATGTATCCACTGATAGACATTTAAATTGTTTCTGCATCTTGGTTATTGTGAATAATGTTGCAATAAACATGGGAGCTCAAATATCTCCTCACACCTGTTAGGATGGCTATTCTATATATATAAAAAGAAAAGAAGTGTTTGCAAGGATGTGGAGAAACTGGAATGCTGTACACTGTGGGTGGGAATGTAGGATGGTGCAGCTGCTAAGGAAAACACTAAGGAGGTTCCTCAAAAAATTAAAATAGAACTACCACATGATCCAGCATTCCCACTTCTGGGTATTTATAGAAAAGAACTGAAATGAGCTTCTGCCTTGAAGCACCTTCTGGAGACAGTGAGGAAGAAGGAGACAGAGGAAGGCCGGAGGATGAGCTTGGTGAGAGCTACCCTGTATTATTTACTTCCTACACTTTTAGTTTCTCATGCCATCCAAAGATATAAAAACATTGCATAATTGCATCTATCACTAGTTTTATCTGAGTGCTCCTTTTGGTTTAAGGGAAAATTATTGCTAAAATATAGAGGGGGGCAAGTTGTACTAGCTGAGTCCAGCCTCTCCTAGCAGTATCTTCTTCAATATGAAATTGGTTTTTCATTGTTCCCCTGAACATCTCCTTATTCAAATCTTGGCTCCTGCAATGCCTGGGTGGCTCAGTTCAGCTCAGGTCATGATCCTGGGGTCCTGGGATCGAGTCCAGCATCGGGCTCCCTGATCAGTGGGGAGCCTGCTTCTCCCTCTGCCTGCTGCTCCCCCTGCTTGTGCTCACTCTCTCTCTCTCTGTTTCTCTGACAAATGAATAAATAAAATCTTAAAAAAGAATCCTGGCTCCTCTAGGAAAACAATGTCTTCAATAATCTCACCCAACTTTAATCACATGTATTCTAGGAACACAGAATTTTCACAAGGTCATGTTCCTTTCTGCATGTCCGTGACTTCCCTCTAGATCTTCATACCTTCAGATCCAAAGTTTTAATTTCTTTTGTAATCACTCACAGTACACAATAAGATGTGTAGCACAAAGTAAATCTTGCTGTTTTAAATCACTATTTACAATAACACAGTGACAAATGAGTATTGAAATAGGTCACTAAAGAGGAGTAGAAAGAAAGAGGACTAATGTGTAAAGAGAAACACATGAGAGGGAAAAGACAACAAGACTTTTTCCTTTAATTATATTAGAGGTAGATCAAAGCAACTGTGACTCTACTCTGCTTTCAAAGAATAAAAAAATGAACCTCCTATAACACTTAAGAAGTGATCCTGTATTTGATTCAAATACTGTTTTTCCCCCAAAGGTAGAATAATATATATAATAATATATATTATATAATATATATAATAATATATATAATAATAATAATAATATAATTCCAGAAACTTGGAATTATACAGCTTGTGATGGAAAATTTGGTTAAACAAGGTGATAACTGTTTCTTACAACATGAACTATGCACTTTTAACGGCCATTTGGTAGTATTTTGTTGTTTAGAAAATTATGTAAACCTCAAAATCCTGGTGTGCATACAGTAAAAAATTCAAGAGTATCATTTGGGTTAAGTTGGGTGGCTGAGATATTTATAACAGTTATAAATGGCTAGAACTGGGCCAGAGCAACTACTAGAACCTAGAGTCACTCACCAAATTCTTGTGCAGTCATGGTTCTGTCTAACTTGCCCTGGTCTTGGAAACACAGTATAACCACAGCAGCTCCTGCGGTCTCATTCCCGGAGATTCATGCCCGACCTCAGGCTAGGCTCTTGGTGTCTTAACCCCATCTGTCTTAGGCTAACATTTTTATTTTCCTCTTTCCTATTGTCCTTCTAAGGGGGGGAAATAATGTTAAAAGAGAAGCTGCGGTCGGGCAAACAGAATAGAAGCAGCACAGACAAATGATCAGTTCTGGTGTGTGACCTGCTAGGCTGTGCTGGGACTGGAGCTCTCACACGTGGGAGAGCGGGACGTGTGGGCTGTGAGGCTGCCTTTGGGGAGACAGAAACTGGGATAGCAATGTGAAGTTAGCACAAGTTCTTCCATTAAGAAAATTACTCTTTTAGGCATTTATGTACTTTTAGAGGGTTTGATGTTTGTTTTTCCCTATTTTTTCCTTTGCTTTTTAAGATGAGATCTCCCTTTTGGGCTATAGGCATTTTATTGTTTAATCATTGGTTTCTCTCTGTAATTCGCCTCCTTTATCTATCTCCAGCAATATCTGCTGATACAAACAGCCTTTCCAGGAATTTTCAGAGGTCAAATGGTAAGAAGAGAATTTTTTTTTAAATAAAGGAAAAAATATTAAAATGGAGAGAGAGAGACTGAAAAAAACAGATGTTGGGGAAGGGCCATGCATCCCTCTTGCCCACTGCATTTAATGCGTTCTTCCTTCAGTGAAACATGGCTTCTGTCAGCATGGAGTATATGCAGAGCATTTATAATCATTAAGATTTCCCTACATAAGAATGCCCTCCTTGCAAAATGAGGCATAGCACAAATAGATGAGAATCATTCTCAATCGAGAGTGGAAAATGCTCTCCTGTATCGTAACATGTGCATACACAGATCTTTTCTTTTAAATATGAGAGTTCACTTCCTCGGTGCACTAACTCCAGTGTCCTTGACTCTCCCACCTTTACACTCGCTTCCCCATGCCTTCCCTCATTTCCTCTCTCATTACCTTCAGTGACTTGTATACAACTCCCTTGCTCCTCTCTTGTTATGCTGTACGCAGTTACACAATCCCCAAACAATGGTTAAATTACGCCTCCCACCTATGCCAAACAGAACTCTAGAAAAAAAACCCAATAATCACATGAAGAACAGTCCTCCTTTAACTTCATGACCACTATACTCATGTGAGTCATCTCTACTGCCGTCTGGCAATCCCACTGTACACATCTAGTCCATTCGTTCTTCCTCTCCCCTTGATGGCTATTGCATGGGTTTTCCTTCTGAAGCTTCTACACATTCTCATCTTAGCTTTTTACTTCCCTGAGGGAAAAAAAAGGAACCAGAAGAACTATTCCAAAGCTCTCATCACAATATCCATTAATCGCCCTGTATGAGAGCCCATAGACTCTGCTGCCTCTCCTATCACTTCGGATCAACACTCCTTGTTTCCATATAAAGCAATGCATCTAGGGGTGCCTGGGTGGCTTAGCTGGTTGAGCATCCGATGACTCTTGGTTTTGGCTCAGGTCATGATCTCAGGGTCATGAGATCGAGCCCCGCAGTGGACTCTGTGCTCAGCAGGGTGTCTACTTGAGATTCTCTCCCTCTGATCCTATCCCCCCTCATGCTCTCACTCTCTCTCTCTCATATAAATAAATAAATCTTAAAAAAAATAAAGCAGTGCATCTACTTGTGCATTATATTTCATAATTTCTTGCACAGTCAGGGTCAATTCTCCAGAAATTCTTCTTTATTTCTTTCTCATACATCATCATTTATTTTTCTCTGTACTGATTCATGCCAAAAAAGTAGTGCTATTTCATCCAACTTTAAAAATTGCCAAGTGTCTTTTTTTTTTTCACCCTTTTCCCCTCTAGCTAGCATCTTTCTCTCCTGCTTTCCTATTAAGCGAACTTTCACTCTATCCAATTTCCCTCCTCCTGTTGTCTTTCAAACCTGTCATGCCCACAATTTCATTGCACACCTCCAACAGAAACATCCATCCTTTCAGGGTGACCCCCTCTCCTCGTTTTACCCCTACTTAACTGGCTACAGCCTTCTCTTCTGGTTCTTCTCATTTACAAACTATAAATCTTGGAGAGCACAGGGCTTAGTCTTTAACCATCTCCCTTTCTTTAGCTACATAACTCTTGGTGATCTTATTTGGATGCATAATTTTAAATACCAGTTTCACAGTAATAACACCCAGGTATGTATCTCTAGTCTGGACTTTTTCTCAGAAATACAGAGTTCAATATGCAGTTGTCAACTTACCTTTCCTAGCTGAGTATTTATTTTGAGTCTCAAACTTCATGAGACTAAAAACTAAACTTCTGATATTTTCCCCCAAACATTCTCTTCCTACATTTTTCTATATCATAGTAACTAGCAACCCTATGCTTGCTCAAGTCAAATACCTTGAGGTTATCCCCAACTCATCCTTTCTCTCACATTTTATATTTAAACAACTACAAAAAGTCAGTTGGTTCAAACTTCAGGATACATCCAGAATCTGACCAATTGTCACCACCTGTATCACCATCATGCAGGCCCAAGACGCCATCATCTCTTCCTGGAATACTCAATGGTCTCCTAACTGATACCACTGCTGCTTCTTTTGTTTGTGTATGGCTACTGAAAATAAGTCATTGTTTAAAAACAGTATAACCTTTCATCAATCTGCTCAAATGCTACCAATAGCATTTCCTCTCACCTCTCTCCAGTGCCCTTGTTACTGCTCACAACGCCCAATAAATCTGCTTCCACCCCATCCTGGTAACCTGACTTCTGCCTCAATGGGCTTTGGCCACACTGTCCTCCCTGCTCTTCCCCAACCGTGCTCCAATGTCAGGGATATTGTATCTCCCAGTCCCAGCGCCTGGAGCAAACCTCCCCCAGGGTATCTGTAGATATGGCCTTGTCATCACCTCCAGATCTCTGTGGAAATTTTAACACTCCAAACCTAATCCTGCACTCACTATTCTCTTGTTTTATTTTTTCCAAAGCAATATTACCATCTGTCATGCCATATAATTTATGTATGCATGTGTGTATGCATCTGCTTCTTTCTCTGCTTGTCTCCCTGTATAGAATATAAGCTTCATAAGGTGATTGTTTTTCATCCGTTTTGTTCCCTGCTGTATACAATATGTGGAGAACATGCCTGACACAGAATAAGCACTTAAAAAACACTCGTTGTTGAATGACTGAAAGAACGAAGTAAAGCTTACCATTGTTTGGATCTGAAACATATTTTACTTATGATTAAGAATGAGCACCTGGAAGCTCACAGAATGAATACATACTTCTAACTCTCTTATTCTGGATTATATTTTCAAAGGAAGTTAAGTCCATTCTGCTTCTCTTAGAAACTCTTCCAATCAGAATGTGGCAAGAATCATCACTCTGCAGTATAAAAATGATTTTTCAGAAAGCCATTAGAATTTGAAGAATATTCTTCAAATCGGCTTCCCTCATGCAGGTGGTAAAACAAAACAAAACAACAGTCTCTATCTTCAAATTCGGGAATGCTAATTTTTGGTATTCAAACAGTTCTGTTTTAAAGCATATGATAAACAGACCCAGGGGAAAATTTCTTCACTGTTGTGTTTGCTTTTATAGTTTTAAACACTGTGGTTTTATGCAAGAGGAAATCGATTTTTAAGATGGCACAACAGGTGAAATAGGATGTGAAAAAATATTTCAGATCCTCACATGTAAACAATATGAAACGAATGGCATTTCAAAGATGTCTTCCATCCAGTTCATACTTCTGATTGTGTTTCTAAAAGTTGTACAAAAGGGAAACAATCTAACCATACTTAAAAACCCCAAATCTTTAATAAGCAACAGATAATCAAGGTGATTGGCACCCAGTCTAAAGCTTGATAAGTTTTAACTTGTAAGTTATAACTTCTTCCAGTAGCTCCCATCAAGAGCTAGCTAATCTATATTTTTTCTTTTGTTAAAAACAAATATGGTAAACTCACCCAATATAAGGTGCCACAAATTTTGAATATTCAGGTTAACAGAATGCTAGTTTACACATCATATTTGTATTACCAATTTCTTAAAACTTAGAATAGTGTATGATACAGTTAATGTTATAACTTTCCTGAACATATCTAATAATGTGGAAAGTAATTCAAGAGAATGCAGTATCTCAGGGATATCAATGGTCATTCTATTAGAACTTGCTAAAGTAATAAACAGTATAATTTAAAATAACTATGGGCTACTATGTTATTGCCCATTAATAAGTTGGAAAGTGTTTCAGGATGTAGTTGAAAAGTGAAGAGGTGTATCCATGTTATATGTTTGCCGATACTAAAGAATTCCTGTTGAATCAGAGGAAATCTTCAAAAACCACAAGCAAGTAATAAAATGGCAATAAGTACATGTCTATCAATAGTTACTTTGACTATAAATGGACAAATGCTCCAATCAAAAGACACAGGATGATAGAATGGATAAAAAACCAAGACCCATCTATATGTTGCCTGCAAGACTCATTTTAGACCTAGAGATATGGGCAGATTAAAAGTAAGGGGATGGAAAAACATTTATCATGCAAATGCATATCAAAAGAAAGCCAGAGTAGCAATACTTACATCAGACAAAATAGACTTTAAAACAAAGACTGTAATAGGAGACAAAGAAGGACACTATATAATAATAAAGGGGACAATCCAATAAGAAAATATAACAATTGTAAATATTTATGCACCCAACATGGGAGCACCCAAGCACATTAAATGGTTAATAATAAACACAAAGGGACTAATCTATAATAATGGGGAACTTTAACAGCCCACTTTTGTCAATGGACAGGCCACCTAAACAGAAAATGAACAAGGAAGCAATGGTTTTGAATGACATGCTGGACCAGATGGATTTAACAGATATATTCAGACATTCTATTGTAAAACAGCAGAATACACCTTCTTTTCTAGTGCACATGGAACATTCTCATGAACAGGTCACTTATTAGGCCACAAAACAAGCCTTAACAAATTCAAAAAGATCAAAGTCATATTACGCATCTTCTCTGACCACAATACTATGAAACCAGAAGTCAACCACAAGAAAAAATCTGAAAAGACCACAAATACATGGAAGCTAAATAACATGCTACTGAACAATAAATGGGTCAACCAGGATATAAAAGAAGAAATTAAAAGTACATGGAGACAAATGAAAATGAAAACACAACGTTCCAAAAATCTTTGGGATGCAGTAAAAAGTGGTTCTAAGAGGGAAGTTTCTAGCATTATAGGCCTACCTCAAGAAGCAAGAAGAATCTCAAACCCTAATCTGACACCTAAAGAAACTAGAAAAAGAGCAACAAAACCTAAAAACAGCAGAAAGAAGGAAACAATAAAGATCAGAGCAGAAATAAATGATATAGAAACAAAAACAAAACAAACAAAAACCCCACAATAGAACAGATCAGTAAAACCAGGAGCTGGTTCTTTGAAAAAACCAGTAATACTGATAAACCTCCAGTACAACTTATCAAGAAAAAAGACAAAGGACCCAAGTAAATAAAATCACAAATGAGAGAGGAGAAATAACAACAAACACCACAGAAATACAAGCAAGTATAAGAGAATATAATGAAAAACTATATGCCAACAAATTGGACAACCTGGAAGAAATGGATAAATTCCTAGAAACACTGAAACAGTTTCAAAATCGAAACAAAAAGAAATAGAAAATTTGAACAGACTGATTGCCAGCAAAGAAATTGAATCAGTAATAAACAAAAACAAAACAAAACAACAAAACCCTAAAAACCAAAAACTCCCAACAAACAAATGTCTCTAGGACCAGATGGCTTCACAGGCAAATTCCACCAAACATTAAAAGAGGAGTTAATACCTATTCTTCTCAAACTATTCCAAAAAAAATAGAAAAGGAAAGGAAACTTCCAAATTCATTCTATGAGGCCATTACCCTGATAGCAACACCAGATAAAGACACCACAAAAAAAGAGATCTACAGACCAATATCTCTGATGAACATAGATGCAAAAATCCTCAACAAAATACTAGCAAACTGAATAAAAAAATACATTAAAAAATCATTCACCTTGATCAAGTGGAATTTATTCCTGGGTTGCAAGGGTGGTTCAATATTCATTAATCAATCAACATGATACATCACATCAATAAGAGAAAGGATAAGAACCATAGGATCATTTCAATAGATGCAGAAAAAGCATTTGACAAAGTACAACACCCATTCATAATAAAAACCCTCAACAAAGTAGGTTTAAGGGGAACATACCTAAACATCATAAAGGCCATATATGAAATACCCACAGCTAACATCATCCTCAATGGGGAAAAACTGAGAGCTTTTCCCCTAAGGTCAGGAACAAGACAAGATTGTCCACTCTCACCACTATTATTTAGTCATTCAGGCAATAAACCCAAATTGTAAAGCCTCCAGTTTCCATTTTCTCACATTAAGTATGAATCACCATCTACATATCTCAAAGTTCTATAATTTTACCTATTTAAATTGAGATTTGATTAATTACATTTGTCCTTCATGGGAACGATGGAGACACACACTGAATACAGATGCAATGTATAAAGGTAATTTGGTAATTTATGTTACATGAATATGTGAGTATATGTTAGATATTAAATGAAAAAGAAAGTCCAAAGTGTTTCTGGTATTCTGGCCATTCCATTAAATTGATTTTCAATAGGGTTCTCATTCTTATTCCATTTGAGATCTTGCCAAATAAATAAATAATATGATCACCAGAGTCCATTCTACCTCCTTCATTCTTTGTGTGTATGGAAACCCTTTAGAAGTCTTTTTTAACCATGACAATTGTCAAGTTGCATTTTGCGCTCTAGCCTTATGAGGTGCTTGCTCTATTAAAATGAACAAACCCTGACTAGAAACAAGAATAATCCTAATAGCTGTTCATGTGGTACTGGCCATAAAACAGGCACCTTTATCTATAACCGCAGAGCTAAAAACTTAAGAAATATGAATATTTTTCCTCACTTTGTATAATGAGGCAATTAACTGTTACTGAGGTGTCTCAATGATTGCCAATCTTTCTGAAACATGTACTTGGGTGTGAGGTGTGTGAGATGTAAACACAAGAATCTCAATCATGTTTGGAACCAGCTGATGGGCTCCATCTCACCCTGCAGTTAGGCACCGGATCTGTAGTACCGATTCCTTGGTGTGGCTTATAGTTTGTATGGCACAAAGTACTTTCAAACTAAGTTCAATTTGCAACTAATAACTGTAATGGATGTTACAACTACTTTTCCCTACTTTAACATTAGTCCTTTATTATAAAATACTGTATACATGTAAATTTCACATAATTACATTGGCTCATCAATCTGTTATTTCCCAATTACATAACAAAATAGTTACCTAACGAGATTTATGGGGAAAGTGCTAGGAAATATTTTTAAGGCTTCAGAAACCTTTATTTGCATATTCTAATTAGCAGTTTATTAATCTTAAATGCATAAGGAAATTAACTGCAGCTTAATCTCATAAAATTCATCACCGTACTCCTTTATTACACTGCCTTGGTATACATTATTTTGCAGTAGCTTATGTATTAGAGTAATGGCAAGAAGATAGAAAATCCTATTTCCTCATTCCAATTACAAGTCTTTCCCCACTTACACACTCACCTACATTAAAATTTTTATACCTTCTAATAACCTTGGCTTTCAATGAATTATTTGAATATTTTCTCCTTTTCTCCAATAACCCTTTCTAATTCACCCTTTCAGAGAATCTCTCCCATATCCCAAAAAGCAGACATAAGAATATCTTTGTATTAAGAAAATAGTTTTTCAGATCATCAGGTGATAATGTTTGCAAAGGGAATTATATCAATTCAGAAAACAGTGAAATCACTTACACACCAGAAACTGGATGTAATGCTCAGGATGGAAGGTAAACTGGAGAAGCTCTCAGCTCTGGAGAGTTGTAAAACACGGCTCTCTGGGAAGAGAAGTGTAATTTCTCCTGGTCCAACCCTGCCTGGTACTGGGGATACACTTCAGGATGTGCTGGTATGCCTTTAGGTTCCTGGGGCTCATGCCTTTACTCCCCGAAGCACAAATGTAGCCCACTGATGTTTTTCTGCAGTCTCAATGAAGAATGGTATTCATTTAGGTACTAAAAGGCGGCACTGTTTCGTCATACCGGGAAGTTTGGAGATTTAAGAAAAACTTAAGTCTTTACCATTTCACATGGTTCATAGTGAGTTTCCAAGTCTGATATATTCCCATAAAAACCAAATGGAACAAACACAAACAACTGAGGACAGTAAAGATCATGCTCTTCAGTCTCTCTTTCATGTAAAACTTGGCCTTTTATACATATGACACACACACACACACACACACACACACACATTAGGTAGGGAAAAGTATCTGTTACATTCATTACAGTTATTAGCTGCAATTATAACCTAGTTTGAAAGTATTATGTACTGTATATTATATACACATATATTTGGAAAGAGAGAGAGATGGACAGAGAGACAGAGAATGAGAACACAATGACAGTAACATTGGAATGACTCTACTTTCTCAGAGTGACTTCTTTAGATCAAAGTCTATTTTTTTGATTTATGTGGTCCACAGCTGATATTTAGGGGATATGCCCTGGTTTGACAATAACAGTTGTTAAAATATAGAAATACTTTTGTATAGTTGGTAAACAGCTCCTGCTTAAGCCCTTGAATCTAGTCCCAATATGCTCTGTACCAAATGTCTTGGGCCCTCCCCCAAAACCCCTCTCCCCAAATATTTCCACATCTCAGAAATGGCTAGGGGCCCCAAGATAGTGCTTTAGTGCTGCTTTAGCACTTGAGTCCATTCTAAATGGTCGGTGCCCACGATATATGATCGGTGGAATGCTATAAATACCGCTCCTGTTATGTCCCGATATGCTTGATTAAAACCACCACCATCAAGAAAAGTAGAAGATACTCCCATGATATTATAGCTGTGGTCCTTTAGAAGCACTACAGTTATTATATAAATACGCACAGTAGCCCAAATGTGTTTAAGGAATAAGAACAGGTAAGTGTGGTTCTGTATCTTTTATGTTGCAAATCTACTATTTCCTTACAAACATACTACACGTGGTCCTCTTTCTGTTTCTAATCTTTGCAAGTCTGATACAATATCCATATTATTCACTGCTATTTGGGTGATAATTGTATAAAGTGACTGAAGTGGAAATTTGAGTGAAGGTATAGGTTACAGATCAGCTTAAGGCAGGAAGGAATGGATGAAAATCAGAATCTGTACCCAGTAGAATTAAAACAAAAACCAGAAAATAAAAAGAGAGAGAGAGAGAAGTTAGGACCTTCAGAGCTGACCAGTTTGAATCAGCACAGCTAAGAGCATCTTTTCAAATTTTCACCTTAGTTGATTTAACTCAGGTCCTTTTTGCAATCCCGATTTAAGTTTCTGTGTTCATTTTTAATGAGTTCTGTATCTCCAAATTATGATCCTGGCCTGGAAACTAGAGACGTCTTAAATCAACCAAAGTGTTAAAGAAATAATATAATTCCAAAGCAAGGCACAAGGGTATTTGTTGAAAAAATTATATTATTTAGTTCCCTGAAGTCAACTGGGATGGGGGGGTACATATGAGGCAGATTAAAAACATTTTGGTTGGTTCCATAGACCCAGACCAAGAAGCAAGGGCCACAAAACAGGATACCAAGCCTTCAGACAATTAGCAATCAACTGCCTATTTTTATGGGTGAGAAAATAAATAAACCGTTACAACATGGCCAGGTCTTTAAAATATATTGTCCATTTATTTTGAGTCTCCTTTGAATCTATTTCTTCAATCTATTTTTTAATTAATAGCTTCGAGGAAGGAATGTCTAAAAAAAAAAAAAAAAAAAAAAAAACTCCAGACACTTTTCCCCCTTATTGTCTGTTTATGATTTGTTTCTCTGTGGGAAAGCAAAACCAAGAAAAATCAAAATACAAGTGTTATTTAGATGATTGGCAGACTATTTCCTCAGTGTATGATATTATAGAAATGGATGTCCCTGAACCAAAACCATAAAAGATCTTTATTATATTTCCGAAAACATTTGTTTCCTTAATTATGTTTTTCAGAGAGCTCCTTCCCTAAATCTTTCAGATAATGGATCACACTGTAAGATGTCACCTCAAGTTATCACACTCATACATCACTCTGCTCTTCAGAGTGAAACTGATAAAAACGGCTAAGTCACCAGAGAAGGAATGACATGGTCTCATTAAAAATACATACCACAGACTTCTTTTGAAAATTCCTCAAGGTAGGTACACTAGTGGAAAAGAAGTTTGAAATGTAATTTTCAAACTATTTAATTATGGCAAGATTCAATGTGTAGCATCGCTTGGCCCCACGGTTTTATAAGAAAAGTTTCAAATGTCTTTGAATTTCTCCTGTAAGATCATTAAGCACATCTCTAATTTAGCTCTTTTGTCAGATTCACTTATGCTGTGTAGATTGAATCCTTCCCCACCCCCACTTACAAGTAGTAAAATATATGTGTTTTTAATTGCTCTTTAAATTTCGTAAACCAAAATAACATATGGCTGCTTACAAAGATCTAATTAGCACATTTACCTAAATATACTTTCTATGGTTCTGAAGACATGAAAATTAAAATGCAAATTGTAATGTGTACATGAGAACCAAGGGAGAGCAACTTTTTAAAAAAAAATTTTTATTGTTATGTTAATCACCATACATTACATCATTAGTTTTTGATGTAGTGTTCCATGATTCATTGTGCATAACACTCAGTGCTCCACGCAGAATGTGCCGTCTTTAATACCCATCACCAGGCTAACCCATCCCCCCACCCCCCTCCCCTCTAGAACCCTCAGTTTGTTTTTCAGAGTCCATTGTCTCTCATGGTTCGTCTCCCCCTCCGACTTACTCCCCTTCATTCTTCCCCTCCTGCTATCTTCTTTTTTTTTTCTTAACATATATTGCATTATTTGTTTCAGAAGTACAGATCTGTGATTCAACAGTCTTGCACAATTCACAGTGCTCACCATAGCACA
>NW_027397074.1:83470770-83498833 GCF_003265705.2 Callorhinus ursinus | reverse complement strand
TGACTTATTTCACTCAGCATAACACCCTCCAGTTCCATCCACGTCGTTGCGAATGGCAAGATCTCATTCCTTTTGATGGCTGCATAATATTCCATCGTGTATATATACCACCTCTTCTTTATCCATTCATCTGTCGATGGACATCTTGGCTCTTTCCACAGTTTGGCTATTGTGGACATTGCTGCTATAAACATCGGGGTGCACGTACCCCTTCAGATCCCTACATTTGTATCTTTGGGGTAAATACCCAGTAGTGCAATTGCTGGATCGAACGGTAGCTCTAATTTCAACTGCTTGAGCAACCTCCATACTGTTTTCCAGAGCGGTTGCACAAGCTTGCATTCCCACCAACAGTGGAGGAGGGTTCCCCTTTCTCCGCATCCCCGCCAACATCTGTCGTTTCCTGACTTGTTAATTGTAGCCATTCTGACGGGTGTGAGGTGGTATCTCATTGAGGTTTTGATTTGGATTTCCCTGATGCCGAGCGATGTTGAGCACTTTTTCATGTGTCTGTTGGCCATTTGGATGTCTTCTTTGGAAAAATGTCTGTTCATGTCTTCTGCCCATTTCTTGATTGGATTATTTGTTCTTTGGGTGTGGAGTTTGATAAGTTCTTTATAGATTTTGGATACTAGCCCTTTATCTGATAGGTCATTTGTATATATCTTCTCCCATTCTGTCGGTTATCTTTTGGTTTTGTGGACTGTTTCTTTTGCTGTGCAAAAGCTTTTTATCTTGATGAAGTCCCAATAGTTCATTTTTGCCCTTGTTTTCCTTGCCTTTGGCGATGTTTCTAGGAAGAAGTTGCTGCGGCTGAGGTCGAAGAGGTTGCTACCTGTGTTCTCCTTTAGGATTCTGATGGACTCCTGTCTCACGTTTAGGTCTTTCAACCATTTGGAGTCTATTTTTGTGTGTGGTGTAAGGAAATGGTCCAGTTTCATTCTTCTGCATGTGGCTGTCCAATTTTCCCAACACCATTTGTTGAAGAGACTGTCTTTTTTCCATTGGACATTCTTTCCTGCTTTGTCAAAGATGAGTTGACCATAGAGTTGAGGGTCCATTTCTGGGCTCTCAATTCTGTTCCATTGATCTATGTGTCTGTTTTTGTGCCAGTACCATACTGTCTTGATGATGACAGCTTTGTAATAGAGCTTGAAGTCCGGAATTGTGATGCCGCCAGCTTTGCTTTTCTTTTTCAACATCCCTCTGGCTATTTGGGGTCTCTTCTGGTTCCATACAAATTTTAGGATTATTTGTTCCATTTCTTTGAAAAAAGTGGATGGTATTTTGATGGGGATTGCATTGAATGTGTAGATTGCTCTAGGTAGCAGTGACATCTTCACAATGTTTGTTCTTCCAATCCATGAGCATGGAACGTTTTTCCATTTCTTTGTGTCTTCTTCAATTTCTTTCATGAGTATTTTATAGTTTTCTGAGTACAGATCCTTTGCCTCTTTAAGGAAGAGCAACTTTAACCACACTGTCTGCAGGCGTATGATCTACATGCTCTTAGCTAGCCATCATTTTTTAAATTTTTTTTTAAAGATTTTATTTATTTGAGAGAGAGAGAATGAGAGAGAGAGAGCACATAAGAGGGGGAAGGGTCAGAGGGAGAAGCAGACTCCCTGCCGAGCAGGGAGCCTGGTGCGGGACTCGATCCCGGGACTCCAGGATCATGACCTGAGCCGAAGGCAGTCACTTAACCAACTGAGCCACTTAGGCACCCCAGCTAGCCATCATTTCTGATCTTGCCCTGGACAGAGAAGGCAGAGCCTTTGTCTCCCAGTTAGAAAACCTTCGTTCTGTAAGTCTCCTAAGAGAGTATTAACAAAGCTAAGGCCCTGAATGATATGTTATTCATGTAGCAAAGAATCAACTCAGATATCCAGCATCTTCTGATTAATGCCATACCAGAAACCAATAACAAAGAGAACCAGCATTCGGGAGGGAGGAAGTTCGGTTATCAGTAAAATTATCCTATCATAATTAATTTTGCAGGAGATCAATCCAAAAAGTTTTTCTGGACAAGATACATATTCAGAAGGATTTCAAGCCCTCTGAGAGTGTTAGGCACTGGTATAAACAGCTGGAAGGCAACAGGAACTTGGGGAGAGCGGAGTTTTGATGAGCTTGACTGAAGACTCATGTAGCAGTCCTGGAAGGTGAATATACACAACAACAGGATTCAGGGCAAGTTAGAATGAAACCACCAGTTGGTAGTAAAGCCATGACTGGTTATTAACTTTTGATAAGTATGGCCTATTTGGAAAGTCATTAAATTATATCTGTGCGTTTATTAATTGTTTTAGGGGATGATGAAGTTTAAAAAGGAATTTGTGTTGTCCTTGTCCTTGTAAATCTAGCAGGTTTTAGGGAATTGTGGATAACAGTAGCTAACAATAAACACTAGTGCTAAACACTTGACCAACATCACTTCCATTTAGCCCTTACAACAATCCCATGAGCAAACATCCTTCTAATTGGACAAAATTAATCATATTTCTAATAGTCAATACAGATGTGATTTGTATAACTTTGTCATCTGTAACTTCCATTATATGAAGAGAAGAAGGACTCTATAGAAACTGAAGCCAATGAAATTACTCACTGAAAAAAAAACTGAACAAACAAAAAAACATACGGTCTCCTAAAAAGCAATTGCAACTGCCATTTATCAGCAAGGCACTGGGCTAATTGCTGTATACATATTATCTCACAATATACACTATTATCTCACACAGTATTGCAAAGCCACTATCATTACCACTCACACTGCACAGAGGAGGTAAACCAACACTCTGAAGAATTATGGACATGATGGCATTTCCTCAACATAAGTGGCAAAGCCAGGCTCCTAACCCAGCTTTTCCCAACTCCCAAATCTGCTCTTAACCCTTTGATATGGATTCAAGTGTATCCCCCCTCAAAAGACACATCCAAGTCCTAACCCCTAATTCCCGTGAATGTGATCTTATTTGGAAATAGGGCCTTTGCAGATGTAATTAAGATCTCAAAATAAAACCACCATGGATTTGGAATGGGCTGTAATTCCAGGGGCTGTGTCTTTCTATGAAAAGAGAGGAGGCTGGAGACACAGGGAGACACAAAGGAGAAGGCCACAGGAAGACAGAGCAGAGACGGGAGTGATACCACCATAAGCCAAGGAAGGCCTGAAGCCCCAGAAGTGGGAGGAGGCAGGAAGGATTCTCTGGTAGAGCCTTCAGAGGCAGCCTGGCCCTGACCATGCCTCGAACTTTTGGCCTCTAGGATTGTTAGAGAATACATCGTTGTTGTTTTAAGCCACCAAGTTTGTGGTAGTTGGTGGTGGCTGCCCTAGGAAACTAATACACCCCTGGTAAAAGGAATGATTCTCGAAGTTGAAAGATCTAAGATAAACAGCTGACAGGAAAGGAGGAAACAAATAGCTGACAGTACATATTTTTAATAAGACACACTAAAATCAGAAAAATCCTCAAAGAATGAACTGAATGCTCTAAGAACTTCTTCAGCTATCAACTGGAGAATCTCACCCCTATGTAAGGAAACTTTAACCTTACCTTACTTGGGGAAAAAACAAGTGACAAGCTTCATTTTACGTTGTGATAGGGAATGGATTTTATGTACAAGCTGCAGCTACCAGTGTAAATTTTTCGGGGTCTTATCATGATGAAGATAATTACTTGAACTCTATCGCATTTAAACAACTATGTAAAATATATCTTCTCAGAGAGTCTGCTGTCCATTAGCTCAAACACTTAGCACAGCACACTGAAATACTACTTATATGAATAACTCTCTATAAATAATATTGTATTGTTATTTTTTTTACAATAGAAGGAGAGCTTTCTTTGTAAGGAAAAAGTCTAATATCATGTCTTTTCATTGCCTGCAGCTTTAAACATTTTCAGAGGCAGAAACTATAGTAATAGCAATTTGCAAATGAAGCGGTTTGAAAATCTTAAACTGCAATTTTCTCCCAAACAAAACAGCAACAACTAAAAAAAAAAAAATCTCCAAGGAGAGATGAAACTGTAAAGTCTTTTATTTGGTATTCAGATGTTGCTGGATATGCTTTCAACAAAAACATTCTCCATTTAAATAGCATCCACATCTTTCCACCAAAATCTTTTCTTCCACATTATCTGCCCACAATGAAAATGAGGTTTAGCATCTCATGCTAGCCCAATTATTCAGATGCATTATTCATTTCCTTTCTGCTTCTGTATTCTAGTCTGAAATTTCCTTCAGAATTAAAAAAAAATAATAAAAGTAAACAGTCAGAGGTACAATATATCTCTTGTTTATTAAACCTCTCCCAAGGTGTCAGTGTTGTTAATGACACACCACTTACATTTAATCATTTTCAAAGGCATTTTGGCACGTGTTGTATTATTGTTACCTCATAAGGTTTGAATTTTTGGGAAAGCTTCAACTAATTATTATACCACTTAACATGTATTAAAAATCAGTTTTTAAAGTCCTGAGGAAATGCAGTCCTGATTTCTATTTCTTCGACTACCTCTGATTTTTAATGATTTGCTCAAACTTATGTTCAATGTAGTCTCCTCTCCATTGGTCCGCATCTGGGAATTGAATATCCCTGCCTTCGGTCTTGGTCCTTCTTCCCATCTGTTCCCCGGAACTCTGGGAAGGCCCCCGCCCCACCCCCGGGGCTGCAGCCATCACCAGCAGCAGGAGATTCATCTCGATTCACCCGGAGCTAAGTGAAGCCAGCCGCTGAATGAGGGAGGACAGGAGGCTACTGTCCTTTCTCAACGGTGTGGCAGAATAATGAGGTTATTTTCTCTTGTTGAGCTGGGAGGCAGCACACTATAGTGGAGAGGAGGAGCTTTAGATTCGTTCCAACTTCATCCAGACCGCTGATGTGCCCTGTCCATGGATAATTACTTCACTTCTCTGGGTCTCGTTTTTTACTTGGCTAAAAAATAGGATGAGCATGTGGCAAGGATTAAATAAGATAATGTGTGCACTGGACAGCACAGCACTCAGAGCATGGAAGACACCCAGTCACATGACAATTACCTTCAGTTAGCTCCCACAATCCCACAACTTTGACTATTCTGTCTACAAAAAGGAAACAGACTCCCAGAGGGCTACTCTTAATTGGGGGAGCCACAGCCCCCTTTGAATGGTTCTTCATAATATCTGCTATGGTTAACGGACTGAACACTGAATAGAAAGTTCTATGAGCAGGTGGAGCCCACAGCCTGGTGTGAGCTCATATTGCTGCATTTACTTTGGGGCCATTCCATGTGATTTAGCCTGTCCTTCCCTCTGGCAGGGACTTGGTCACTGCCTGGGGATCTCATTCCTGGGAGAAGGGCATGAGTCTTGAGGACAAAGTACGTGAGAGCCCCCCAGAAATCTCTGGACCGGAGTCACAAGGAGTACCAGTGTTTAAAGTGTCGTTAGCTCTTCTATGGAAACAATTTGGGAGACATTCTACATTGCATCCTAGTTTTAGGAATTTAAACTATTTATTAGATATAAAGTATAAAGATATAAAGTAAATCAACCTAGTTATTTTGACCAAGTAACTTTTCTTTTTTTTTTTCAGATGAGCACACTGTACAGTAACTTTTCATAAACTATAACTTGAAAAATGGAGCTCTCGAGTCTGTGGTTATGGCTGAAGGGCTGTTTTCTCAGTAGTTGTTCAAACCAGAGCTACGGCTTCTTTAAGGAGCCTCTTGGAGAAGGCTTTTGTGCCCACTCTTCCTCCAGCTTCCTCCTTGTCAGTGCTCTGTGGCTGAGGCATTTGCTCCAGAAGGATGGGAGAACTTCACGGGGGCACTCACATCCCTGTGCTATTAGGACATGAGCCTCGAGCCGCCTCTTTATGGCGGCTGCCATGGATTCAAGATTGAGGGAAGGTGGAGGCCACATGGGGAACTCAGGAGAAAACAAACACACACTCCAGAATTACAGAGGACTGTTTCAGATCCTTATATACTGGGTAGCATGTTCTCCCATATATTTTACAGGTTCCCATCTTTGCTTTTGTCAGAAGCTATTAATAAGAGGAGAAGATGTCCTGATGGAGAAAGAGGGATAAGGAAACACTAAGGCCACTTCTAAAAGATGGGATCCAGGGAGAACCAAAATTCCCAGATTTCTGGAAGAGAACAGAAGAGGCAGGATCCTAGGTTACCTGCTCTTACTGCTGCTTCCCAAAGAGATGATGAGTATTAGAAAAGTAGATAAACTTAGGGGCGAGGACAGTCTAGTGTGTGGCTGTAAGGAAATCTTAGGAGTGGATCCAAAGCCTGAGGGGGTAGTGATGCGACAGTCAGGGGGATGAACAAGGCCAACGGACGATGAATGCCAGAAGTGGACAACAGTGATGCTGACGGAAGCAAAAGAAGTGTGGAATTACCTGAGCCCAGGGATGGAGACTGGGCATGCACAGGCACCCAGAGTCACTCTCCAGAATAATAAGCAGGGAAGCTTAGTGCAAACTGCATAGAGTCATTGTTTCACTAATGGTAACTCTTACCGATGAACTAGTGTCACGTTGACCCAAGTAAGAATTCTCACACTCAGCATGGGCAAAAATGTAGGAAGTGGACAGCGTGTGATGGGTGGGAATACAATATTGTTTGACAGGGACACCTGGGTGGCTCAGTCAGTTGGGCATCTGCCTTTGGCTCAGGTCACGATCTCAGGGTCCTGGGATTGAGTCCCATATTGGGCTCCTTGTTCAGTAGGGAGCCTGCTTCTCTCTCTGCCTGCCACTCCCCCTGCTTGTGCTCTCTCTCTCTGACAAATAAATAAATCTTAAAAAAAGTAAAAAAAAATATTGTTTGACAATGTTCTCCAAAAGCCTTAAAGTATATAGCCTTTGACACAAACAATTCCACTTTAGGACTTTATTTTAATAAAATTAATTAAGGACCTATGCAAAGATATGGTTATAAGGCCATTAATTTTAATATTATAATAAAGGATTTGATAAAATTTTACTTTGACATTAAAAGTCATGCTGTACAAATATACTTATTTGCAGTGAGAGTTTTTCACTGCATTTTTAAAAATTAAGTAACACAAACCTAAGTATAATCTTATTTTGTGTTATAAAGCATAAACAGGGAAAGGTCTAATAGAGTAACACCAAGAGACGTTAGTAGTTATCACTGGGTGGCTGACTTCAGGTGGTTTTTAATATCTCATCTCTGTTTGCTTTTCTTTCTTTTTTTTTTTTAAGATTTTATTTATTTGAGAGACAGAGAATGAGAGATAGAGAGCACGAGAGGGAAGACGGTCAGAGGGAGAAGCAGACTCCCCGCCGAGCAGGGAGCCCGATGCGGGACTCGATCCCGGGACTCCAGGATCATGACCTGAGCCGAAGGCAGTCGCTTAACCAACTGAGCCACCCAGGCGCCCTGTTTGCTTTTCTAAACTTCATTAATAACTTTCCTTTGTTTATCTGAGTTTTATCCCTTTTTTCTACCATTAACATAAATTAGTTATTTTGAGAAAAAAATAATGTTTTTAGAAAGAGCTGATGTTACTACATAACCAGGGGAATGGCTAAAGTGACACGCTACCAAAGGCTGGCAAGGATATGGAGTAAGGGGAACGCTCCTACACTGCTGGGATGATGTAAATTGGGTAGAATTACCTCGGAAAACTGGCAGCATCTGTTAAAGCTGAACATTCACATAGGCTAGGACCCCAAATCTAGATATATATCTTACATATATATGTTTGTACATAAGGGTGTACACACACACACACACACCCCCAAGACTGTTCATAGCAGCAGTATTTGAATTACTTCCAAACTGGAAACAACTAAAACATCCACCTACAGCAAAACAGCACAGATTGTCAGACCCATACCCACACACACAGCAATGAGAATGAACTGCATGACCTTCAACATAGATGCATCTGCCAAATTTAATACTGAGCAAAGGGAGCTAGATACAAAAGAGTACATACTGTATTCTTATATAAAGTTCAAAATCAGGAAAACACATTTGTGGTTTCAGAAGTCGGGAGAGTGGCTGTGTCTGTGGGGAAGTAGGTCCTGGAAGGGTTGCCAAGGGTCTGCTGGGGCACAGTAATATTTTATTTCTTGGTCTGGGTCCTGGTTACACAAGTGAGTTTGCTTTGTGAAAAGTAATCAAACTTTACACTTGGGGATTTTTAGACATATCTCTATGGATATTATACCTCAACAAAATTTGACCTCCTGCCAACAGCTGGTTTCAGGCTGGGGAGAGGATTCAGGTCAGAGCTGTGGGCCTGTGGCCCCTGCACGGTGTGGGGGAGGGGCTGGTTACGGAGAGCACTGGGTGGAGAACCACTAGGACTAGATCTGAATCTCCGTCTGGGGGCTCTGTCTGAGCTGTGTCACAACTGGAAGGGGGTAGGTGAGTCCAGAGATACAGTCAGGGGCCAGGCCATGAAAGGCCCTGTAAAGTCAAGATAAGGATTTTGGTTTTCATTCTCAGCGTGACGGGAGGCCATTTCTATTTGCAGCCTAAGTCCAAAGAGATTTCGGAGAAATAAAAGACCAGGAGCCTCACTGTGCTGCTGGAGAGGGGCAACAGCAGTGAAATCTCTGAATGCTCCATTTAGTGTTCTGGCTAAAACACATCCTTATCTTGAAGGAGAAAAAAGACTGAACTGAATTCTGAGGATCAATCTTACAACTGTGGCAGAAAAACGAAAAAGATGCAGGGAGAGCAAGACTCCACAATCTTGTGACAGATTTTTCCCATTACGTAAGAGCTTGCAGACGCAGCAGCAAGTTTAGAACAAGCGGGTGAAATGTTATTTTGTAATAAGAGAAAAGACCTTTCTCTTTATGTTAGCCAGAAGCCCTGCCTCTTCTTCCCTTCCAAAAAAAGAAGAAAACTCTTAAAAAAAAAACAAACAAAACAAAAACCAAAAACCCATTCACTGTCCTTTTGCTGCCACCATAGACAAATATCTAAATGAAATAGTCCCCATGCTGGCAGATGCCCTAAAATCATTTGGCATTTTTCCCTGGCTAGAAATGTGTTTAATAGAAATGCAATATTCTTACTTGGTGATATTCACTTAAAAATAAAAATAGGTTTTATAATGGCAATCATGGAAATGGAAATAATTGCATTGTACAGTAAAATCTCCCAAAGTCTAATAGACAGTTTACTTTGAAAGAAAAGGGGACTAAGAAAATGAGGTAATTGAAACTAACAATGAGAATGGCAATTTAAAAGTGAAAAATAAAAAAAAATTGACTCAATTTAAAATTTGTGCCATTATTTGACAATTACAAATATTAGAATATGTTGAAACATCACTATATTGACGGAAAATGAATAAGATGGGTCAAGAAATTTTGTCCAACTAGATCGACACCACTTTACCTTAAAAATATTACCCAAATATATAAAGGATTTTCCCAGAGAAATAAAATTGGACCTGTGTTTGTGTTATATCAAAAGAAAATCCATCATTATGTTGATTTCTGGGTATCTTTGACATATGTACTAATATAAAAAATATTGTAAGGAACTTGTATAAAACCCATTAGGTTTGACTTCTATAGATTTTTTTTTTTTAAGATTCTATTTATTTGAGACAGAGAGAACATGAACGGTGGGGAGGGGCAGAGGGAGAGGGAGAAGTAGACTCCCTGCTGAGCAAGGAGACTGACATGGGGCTCTATCCCAGGACCCTGAGATCATGACCTGAGCCGAAGGCAGATGCTTAACCAACTGAGTCACCCAGGTGCCCCTTCTATAGACTTATAAACAGGTAATTTTTGTTCTCAGAGAATATGGTAAACGATTTCATAATATTCTTATTGTAATTGTTAATTATATAAAATACAAACATAAAAGTGATAAAATACGCTAAATCTGTATCCTTTCACTATCAAAAATTATCTCATGTTCAACTGACTTTTTTGAACCGATCACCTCTTAATTCTTAGCGGCAAGATGAACAATTTCATTGATTAGTCTTGACCACATGTTCTCTGACCTTTTACTACAAATTCATGAACAGAAAGCACTAGGGTCCAGATGGCTACATTTCTTTCTTTTCATATTAATTGCTGGGCATATTTCTCAGCAAGGAAAAAAAATGAAAATGTTAAATCATTGGTTTCATTGAAGCTAGAAAAGAAAATCTGTTTTTATGTTTCCAGTGTCATCACTTCATGCACTGAAGCTGAGTGACAACAAACGCTCTCATCTTCCCCTGACAAGCAGACATCCTAGGTGTGTGACAACCTCAGACCATGATGACTCAGAGATGATCAGTGTGGCAACCAGAAGAAAGTGTAGGTTTCGGCATCTGAGCGTGGATGTGCGCGCCATTCACATGTTCAAACCCACCAGAACCCTCATTTTCTCATCCATGTAATGTGACTAACAATATCTACCTCCTAACATTCTTTGAACAATAAAACAGATAACAGGAGTGCCTGGGTGGCTTAGTTGGTTAGGTGTCTGACTTCGGCTCAGGTCACGCTCTCGGGGTCCTGGGATTGAGTCCCGCGTCAGACTACACACTCTGCGGGGAGTCTACTTGAGATTCTCTCTGTCCCTCTCCCACTGCCCTTCCCACTGTTCATGCTCTCTTTCTCTCAAATAAATAAATAAAATCTTAAAAAAAATAAAACATAAAAGATAACATGAAGTTGCCTGGCAAAGAGTTGACGTTATATGTTATTTTCCTTCTCTCCTTTGTGTGTGGAAAGAAAATTTAACAATAATATCCTATTTACCTACAGTACTGTCAAAGGTGCCTCTCCTCTGGGTGGAGTCCTAGTTATTGGACACGAAAATCATATGATTTGGAGTAAGATGACGCCTCTTATTGTTGTTTACAGATCGCACACTGATCTGTAAGATGAAAGATGGTGTATTCCTGTGCTCGGGCTTCCAAAACAAAATTCCACAGACTGGATCCCTTAAATGATAGAAATCTATTTTCTCAGAGTTCTGGAGGCTAGAAGTCCAAGGTCAGGACACGGGCAGTTCAATGTGTTGTGAGGCCTCTCTCCTTGGCTTGTGGATGGCTGTCTTCCTGCTGCATCTTCATTTGTTCTCTCTTCTGTGCACATTCCCGCTGTCTCTCTGTGTGTCCTAACTGAGCCTTCTTCTAAAGACACCAGTCAGATTGGATGAGAGCCTGTCCTAACAGCGACTTAATTTACCTCTCTAATGGCCTTATCTCCAAATACAGTCACATTCTGGGGTACTGGGGTTTAGGGCTTCAACAAATGAATTTGGGGGGGGACAATCATAGGCACACAAATTGCAGTGAGGAGTATAGGAATAATTTCAGTAGTTTCAATTATTTAAGTGATTTTAATCCTAAGAAGGAGCAAAATGATGCTTCAGTAGAGAGGTTTTCTCCCCTAGGATATTACTTAAGGGCCAAAAATGATGTATATGGAAGACAAGGTTAAACATCATTCATTATCTGGTCCCTGGCCCTTCAAAATGTAAGTTTCCCTCCACACCCCACCCCCCCATTATGTTGACTCTGAGTATTTGTAATAATTTTGGAGTATCAGTTACAACTGATTAAAAAAATTTCTTTCATACCAAATCTGTTGTAGGCAACAATACCTCTGAGTATCACATGTACATTTCAGGGGTTGGCCTGGCCCCTGGCTGTACTCTCTACTTTGGGGTGATGCTCTTTTGTACATATCATGTTTGTTTTTGTTCAGCTAAGGCTGGGGTTCTTAACCTAGCAGCTGTGAGCGAGCATGAGGAGAGTCTAGCACTTCCCTGAAATATACGCAAAAAGGTATGTGTGAACCCACATAATTTCCCTATGAAGATGCTTCATCTGTCTTTGCAGATCATTGAAAGGGTTTTGTGTTCTGCCTTCAATCATTTGAATACTCTTTAGTATAATAATGTTGATGACTACATGCTGGGACTAGTTCTAGATGCTAGTGATACAGTGATGACTAGAAAGACAACATGCTTCTTATACGGAGCTAACATTCTTGATCCAAAAACAGGCTAGGAAGCCCTAATCTAAAGTGTAAGGTAACTTTGTTATCACTGTTCTCGTATTCCAAAAATGAATAATTGTCCTACTTGATTGGTTTACAAATGAGTATTTTCCAAGTCATTTATAAGCATTAAGAGGTTTTATTTCTTATCATTAAAGGAATAATTATGGGAAATCGTATTTACTACTTCTAAAATTACATCTATAAAATTTTACATATGCATATATGCTTATATAGAAGTTATATATTTATATATATATGATCATATAAAAACTTTTCTCTTTTAAGTTATTTCACTACTATGCATTTCCACCCCCTAAATAAAATAACATTTATTTGCTTAATATTCTCTGAATACCTCAGTGATTCAACAGATTTTGCTACACAGAAAAGTGGACATTATTTTTATTCTCTACAGAACTTAGCCAAGTGACTTCTATGGAGTAGGTATTCAGGAGATGTTAGTACAAAGAATTGATGCATTACAGGACGAATGGATGAGTAGATAAATGAACAAGTCCACATGTCGAAATAAAGGGTTTGAAAGACTATACCATTTTTGTGGCTGTGATTACAAACAGGGTACAAACCAGTAGCTCTAGGACTCCCCTCCAGGAGGGACACACAACTGAAAGCCAGTTCCCACAGGCAGCATGGTCTTGGCCAGGCTGCTTTCAGCCACCTGCATAGGCCTATTATAGATTAATGGAAAGAACAGAGCAGGCCTTTCATCTCATTGAACCTGTCTCTTAGGTAAACAGAAGCCACAGACCCCTTCTGGTCCTGGGTTTTCCTCTCTCCATAGCATATTCCTTGAACCAAGGGGACTTTATTGAGCTTTTTTTTTTTTTTTTCTTTTTCTTTTTTTTTTAAACAAGGCTGCAATAAGAGTGTTATTTCCAGGGTCACATGCAAGGTGCTCTGACTCAGGAGCACTCACTGGGGCCAAAACCACACTCTAGACCTGAATAGTTTCCTCTTTTCTAAAAAATACACCATAGAATTTTTAAGGAATAAAATAAAAATGTATCACAAATTGTTGGAACCATGTTGAAATCAATCGACTTTCTTGGCTTTTGATAAATTAATAAATTTACTTTGGTTGTGTTAATTTGGTAGGTGTTCTAGGTGATCGAGTGATAGAGGCCATCAGGCCCAGAGATGTTAGTGAAATTTTCCAGAACTTTTTTTTTTAAATGTAATAACCACACTAGCCCAAAGCAATGAAAAACACAGAAATAATGAGCTATTAAGCTAATGAGTTAGTGCCAGCAGGAATTCCTATAACCAAATTCTGAGCAGGCTACACTCTTAAGGTAAGAAGTATCCGTTACTCACCCGCACTCATACAAGAGTACCATCTGCTACTTGATGGTATCACTTGTCTCTTTGCAAAAAAGAAGCCTTTAGGGATGGTAGGCCTGATGTTCTGGGCTAATTATAAGTTAGGTAATTATATCTTGCTTAGCTACATTTCCCAAGTAGTTTTATCTGAATTTCCTGCCTAACCCCTACACCTTAATTTTATTTCCTACTCCGACTCTTGCCAAGAGCTGCAATGCACCGTTAATCAGCTCCTTGATTCAGGAGCAGATGTAGGGACTGTGCCATCCCATCAGTGGGCTAAATGACTCCTGACAACACTGGGATGTTGGCCGTTAGCCCATGGCATAGATGCAGAATCTGGAACGTGGTTTATAAAAGACAAAGGGTCCTTAAAGAGGGGAGGGTACTTATTGGGCAAAGCATCTGATGTTGCATTTATGTTATATAAATCACACTGGGGTTGCTGCATATTTGATTAATATTTGTACCATCTTAGTAATATAAATTGGTATTGAATTTTCTAAGGAAGGATTGGCCTTTTTGCAAGCCCATAAGAATGCCAAGACAAAGACACATCTCCTGAGAGTCTAGGGTGTTAGACCACTGAGGGAGAGGGTTTGGTACTTTTATTAGTGTCAGAGATATGAAGGGCAAATGGCTTTGGTGACTGACTTTCCATTAGGGTAGTTCTCTGTCATGGGGCAGACTGGTAGACTAGAGGGCATTGAGATCAAGAAGCAATCACAAAGGAGGTCTCTGAATTTGGAAGGTCAGAGCAGAGGAACTTTCTCCACAGCCCACACTACCACTAAGTTCTACTGAAGAACTCAGAGCTAGCTACCTTAGCCAGCAGACTGTGCCTCAGAGTGGGGAGTTGCCCTTTACTAAGCTGGGTTAAACATTTCTTTGGCCAAAATTCTGTTTCCAGAAATAAAAATATACAGCTTAGAGTTAAAATGCAAGGGTGTTAGAAAAGAGGAGTTACAGAAAGAAAATGATAGTATAATCTCTAAGTATTACCTCAAATATGCAATAAACCCATCTGGGCCCTTGAGACAAAACAGGGGAGAACACTGAAGCTAGGGATGTTTGGGGCTGGGTTCAGAGGCACCTTACCTCTAGAATATGGCAGGGAGGGCTGGGCAGGGCCTGGCACAGGAAAGAAGCCCAGGATAGATACCATCATGTTCAGGGAGTGGGTTTGTAATAGGTTTATGACAACCGCAAGCAGGGACAGCAGTGCCTTGAAAACAGGTGGCTGGATATAAGCACTTACATTTTAATGTGTTTGCCGGGTGGGTGGGCAGGGGTCCGAGGATGCTGACAGGGAAGAGTGTGCATGGTTCCATCTGTCCCACACATTCTTTAGCAATGACCTCACCCAACGATGCCCTCAGGGCCAATGTTGGGTGCAGTGTGATTTCAGAGGCTCACCAGTCTCCCACCTTCTTACTTCTCTTTAGAAGGAAGCTGTTTAAGGACCCAGGTCTTAGTCATTTCTTAACCACCCACAATAATTAGCTTAGTAGCTTAAAGAGAATAGATGGTCAATAAACACTGGTTCAGAGAATGAAGGACTAGATGAAGGAATGAAAAGCAATTTCAAAATTAAGTATGAAGGGTTTTAAATGCAAAACAATATGTACAAGGTGATGCAGTGACTGGAAACTTTATGCTAAAATTTAATGAAGCAACAAATGTAAAATGTCTGGCAGCAGCCATCTTCCCTGTCCCTGTAGGGAGGATTTTAAAGCAAGGCAACATGAGCACTAGGTCTCCTATGAAACTGTGAAGGGAGCAGTGATGGGGGGAGAGATACGGCGCTGGCGTAACAGCGTCATCTCAACAGGAGAGCACCACGACCGTTTCCTCTTTGGATAAGCAGAGCTGGTCAGAAAACAGGCACCCACAGGAAGACAAGGTTCTCCATTAAAAGAAAAAAGGTGCAAAACGGAGGGAATAAACTGCAAAAGGCAGACTTCTTTGGAGAACCTTGATAAGGGCTAGCTTATTTACCACAGCAGTTTGTGCATAAATCAAAGCAGCATATAGGTGTTTGTCTGGTGCCGCACAGCACAGCGTAATTCACACAACCATTGCTTTGCATGGCTCATAAGCAGACATGGACATTTTTGATACAAGTGGCATGGTTATAAAGAAATCTAAATCCCAATGTATTAATTAAAGTATCATTTTACATTCTGAGGACATCTAGGTGGGCTCTCAGGAGAACAAACGAATCAGAAGATAGGAAATTATTTTTAATATTTGCAAACACTGAGAAAATATTTGTGTTTTGTTATTTTGTTTTCCACCTCATTTCAATTTCTTTGTTATTCTTTCAAAGCAATCTCTTAGGGAAAAAGAGGCATTATGCAAATTTCACATCAAGTGATGTTTTATATTATATCACCTCATTAGGCACATCCTACTAGGTTTCAGGAGCTCTTTAAAATAAAATCCATTCTCTCCTCTCCTTCTCCTTCCCAGGGGTAAATCTGCTGTCAATCTTAAACAAATTTAATATGGCTGGCTATAAATTAATTGTGTTACTCTCTAGTCATTCCCATTTCTATTTCTTCCACCTTATCTTTCTTTGTATTATCATAGGATAGCTTTCCAATGGAGTTCCATGCAAAACATACATGGCCTGCCTTTTATTTTCAACAGTAACACATGGATAAATAATAAGTCTTATTCACCACAATGGTTTCTCTATCTTGGTAGTATGTGTTATCACAAAAGCTTCCAGGGAGTAGATGGCTGAACATTAAGACATTTTTGCTGAGCAATGCTTCTTCATCGTCACAGTTCTAAATTAGAAGTTCTAATATGATGAGAATGACCAAAATATCTATAAAAGCTACTAAGAAGTAAAGTACTCTATCTGCATATTCCATTTGATCCCCATGGGGAGCCAAAACCAAGTTTCCGGGCAATGAATGCGAACATCTCAATCAAAAGGATTATTTCCCTCTCAGAACTGGAAAAACACTAAGGATTCACTTATACGCAGGCCACATCTTCTAAGTCTACCCAACTTTTCTCTCCTTTGTCATTCCTAGTCTTTGAAAAGGAAATTCAGTTATCTGTGTGCGATAACAGCACCTGGAACATTTTTTTCCCAACAAAATAGAGGGCTGGAAAGAACTTTAAGAAATCATCTCTGTCATCTTCAGTTGTCAGGAAGGGGTCTTGAGAACTTCCCTGAAGAGTCTTAAAGATAAGATCATCCTCTGCTAGTTGAACCAAAATATCAGCGCAAAGCAAGGACTGGAACATAATTACCACTGGATGACCAACGCTCCACTGTAATCTGACTATCTTAACAGAGCTAAATAATAAAAGACGGGGGCAGAAGGAATCTAGACAGAGAGCCAGGGTAGAGGTGAGAGGGTTGTGAGCAAGACGAACTTTGCATGACTGCAGCCTAAGAGAAAGGGCTCCGTGGTCCACAGACAGCCTAGTCCTTCTCTCAAAACCTAATTCACCCCTTGTGCTCCCAGTCCATGCCCAAGAAGCAAGCATCTGATTCTAATTTGGCTGCCCATGTGGTAGCCCTACAGGGAGGGATTTGGCAGGGTAGAGAACAAAAGCATCCAGTCCCTCCAGCATTCCGTGTTTCATTACAAATCGACATGTCGGCGTCCTGGTTTATCCTTGGCTCTTCGTTGCCTCGCCTGCTAGAAGGCACCGGCCAGACCATCCTACCCCTTCAGCAGTTACTCTTCTCATTTTAAATGAATATAGTGGCATTTTGATGGTAGATCTCAATCTCCCAGACTCTGATTATATTTGAGAGTGTGCTGATAAATCAAGTTCTATCAAAAGAATCTGACTTTGAATCGTAGAAAACTCATTAAGGTAATGTCAGCTATCTTGACAGACAGCCTTCGAGGCTTCGCCACATGATGCAATTTCAGAATTTGATGTGAGCTAAGTTTCTTTTCCTTTCTGAAACTTCTACACATTTCATCTACACTATCCTAAGAAGTTGCTTCAGATAAAATCTCTACTAAATCCTTTCTAATATAAGAGAAGCCCAATTTCTTTGTTTTTCTACTTTCTCATTAAAAATGAAATTTCCAAGGCAGTTCAACATTATTTTTATTTTCTCAAGGACTTTTTTCTATAGACCTTTATCCTACATATATAACCCCAATTATATTTCTCCTCCTCAGATCATTTATGCTTTTTAAAAACTTCTCTGAACCATGCCTATACATATTTTATACATTTCACCTGGGTTAGATTGCCCCTGTCTTGAGGTGATGCTCAAAACAGGGTAACAGCAATTCTAAATGGCAGTAGAAAATCAGTTCTTTAAAAAAACAACTGGCTATATAGTTCCCGACTATTCTTACTCCAGATGATTCTTTTATACATGTTTAGTTTATATTACTTTAGATCTTTATTTCCCATATTTGTCCAAAGCTGACCCCTCTCCATTGAATATGTATCTGTTCTTGGTAAAATACTTTGGCTTCAGCAGTATGGTATCATAAGTTATGTTTTCTTTTATTTTTTTCCACCTCTGTCACTTTTGATCTGAAATTCACTTGTAGTTAACAATACAGTAAATTACAGCCAACTTTTAGTTCTTTCCGGCCTGATTATTTTTCCCACAAATGATGTTTTCAACTCCAGTAGCAAACACCTACTCCATATAAGTAGTTCGATTTCTTTGCATTTCAAATAAGCTCTGGGTGTTGTTACTTTCACGAAGTCTATCAGAACTAGCCAGTTTCATGGAGGAATTCTGCCTGACCAAGTTATTTTTGGAACCATATAGGGTGTGTGTGTGTGTGTGTGTGTGTGTGTGTGTGTGTGTGTGTGGTATTTAGAACACACAGAGATACATTAGGTTATCACAGAGACATGCACTGGTATATACCCCAACAGGTGAAAAAATACATGTCCTTATACGTGTGTGTGTGTGTGTGTGTGTGTGTATATACACACACACATAGTGAAGGTGGATGCTTTGCCTAATCTGAACAATATCTATTGCAAGGCCAGAAGAAGAATAAATTGCCCAGGGACGGAAGGAGGAAAGAAGTCACTGCCATTGAGTATCCTGTAACTTCATTATCATGTTTAGAGTATACTTTTAGATACTGGTTACACCCTTAAAAGTTATAACATTCCAATGCCAAGTATTTATATTATAATCATCTGCTGTATTAATTCATCTTTTTGCTACTTTTTATTAGTTTGGATAATATGTGTCTAGTGATTCCAGAATTTAAGTCATCTCTGAAAGTCTATGAGACCTGTGTAGTGACTGTTCATTTAGGAAATGCACATTTCTTCCCTGCTTTCGGGGATATTACTTCATTAATACTTCCTATTTTTACATTAAAACCTCGTAAGTTATTCTACCAGTTCTCTTCATGTAAACTCATAACCGTGGTTAATAGAGCTGAAACCTCTGTCCATGATTATGTATTAAGCTTCGTTTATTAGACTCGCCAATCTCATAGCACTGATCCTAGTAATTTGGTTGCTTCGATCACCTTACTGTCTTGTCTTGATGTTTTACAATGAAACAGAATAAAAAAATTTTGGTTTCTGGAGACCTTTACATGGTTGCCTTCTAAGAAGAAAGATAATTGATTTTTTAACATTTGGGCTAACTAGATCAATAGGATTTTATAAAAACATGAGGTACTAAATAGAATCTACAGTCTGGCTGGACAGAATGTAGAGTAGGCTGTTTTGTTCTAGTTATTTCCCCATGTTCCTTCCGGCATTGTCCACCTATCCCTGGCTCTTGCCCACCCAACCTCCATTGCCTGCCTATGAAGTTCCCTCCTTCCTGTTACCCAGCATGAAACCACCTCCCCTTGTCCATTCTTCCTCCAACTTACAAGCCTGAAACTGAGAGCTGTTTTATTTTTTTGACAGAAAACAATTCCCTACCCTAAGAGAATAAATTTCTCTCTGCTGGGTGACTTTATGTCTGTGTCTTAGGGCCACCCTTCAGGCACTGCCCAGCCATAGGCAGACCTGGCCGTCTCTGCCCTTGCCCATTCTAGCAGGGTCTCTGAGCAATCTGTCAATAGCAAATTAATAAGAATACAGTGCGGGGCATGGCATGTGTGTTAGGCTTAAGTGTGTGAGTTTCTTCTGAAAAGAAAAAAAATTCAACATTTTGTTTTCATATCTCATGTCTGAAAAGTGGATAACCTTTTGCAATATTTTTCTATTTCATCACTATACAATTCATCTGTGCTATTTGAAATACCTTGATATTAAAACATGAAAGTCAAGTACTCTATAGAAAGAGAGGCATGTTCTTGTTTCTTTCACATCAAATGTTTTTCAATATGGTTCCAAACAAATTGTCATCTAAACCATATTTTTTAATATACTTGTCAGGGCCAAATCAAGAATATTGGGGAAAAAAAGCAGAATTTCAAAATGAAGCATTTGCAGCTCTCATAAATGTCCCTTTTGGCCTCCTGCTTAACAAAAATGCTTCAACCTTCTGGTTTAATTGTACTAAGAGCACATCCTAATTTTGCACTTTAGGAAAAACTAAAAATTTCCCCAATTAGCTTATTAGGTGGCCCCTAATAAGCCTTTCTTTCTTTTGTTCTCTTTCCTTCTCTCTCTCTCTCCCCACTCTCCTGTTTTTTTTTTTTTTTTTCATTTGTTTGTTTTTGTTTTTGTATTAACATTTTGGTAGAAAATACACGTGAGTCTAGAGGCAAAAAAGCCTAGATTTTAATCTTGGTTTGGACTCTTAGCACCATTTTTACTCTTTTCCTTTGGTGAATTAACCGTTCCAAAGGTCTAGGTTTCTTCAGGTATAAAATGGAGATAATAATATATAATTTACAAAGTTTTGGGGATGGATGGAATGAGCCAATATATGTAAATGTCCATGGTAAGCATTTAATAAACACTAATGCCATTTTTCCTCCTTTCATCATAATCTAATTTAGAGATTTTACAACATTATTTATTTAAGTATATAGAGGACAATACATTTAGCCTGAATTTCAGATCCAGTACCAAGAGGGGGGAAAAAAGAGTTATTTTCTTTAAGAGAATTTAAGATACAGAATGAAGGTCAAAATGGCTATGGCATTTCTACTTGACTAACAGTCTGCAACATTATTCATTCTCCTATAAAAACTACCCCATCACTCGGTTTGGGTAAATCACAGGCAAACAGGATAATAGAATCCAGCTGCCTTTTTGGAGACTCAGTATTTTATTTTATTTTATTTTATTTATTTATTTATTTATTTATTTTTAAAGATTTTATTTATTTATTTGGCAGAGAGATACAGCGAGAGAACAAGTAGGCAGAGAGGCAGGCAGAGGGAGAGGGAGAAGCAGGCTCCCCGCCGAGCAGGGAGCCCGATGCAGGACTAGATCCCAGGACCCTGGGATTATGACCTGAGCCGAAGGCAGCCGCTTAACCGACCGAGCCACCCAGGTGCCCCTGGAGACTCAGTATTTTAGAGAAGTTCTTTCATCCCACTTAGAGAAGTGGGAAATAACAAAACTTGGAAGACAAACTTGTGTATTATTTCATTCTTATCCATTCTTAAAAAAAAAAGTGAGTTCTTTCAACTTTCTCTGAGGTTCTGTAACATTACTTTTAGTTTGCATGGCAATGGGATTTGATTCAATTATAAAAGAAAAAACACAGAAACACTGCAAAGTAATGTGGAGTGAGGGAGCTGCAGCTTTCCTAAGGTTATGGGTCTGGGGTACACTTACTTGGATCAATGGAAATATTTTCCTTTAGGCGGAGCTCTGAGCCAACAATGAGTGAATCCTGCCAGGTCCCTGGTGGACACAGGCTATCTTGGCTAAAATATGGAATAAAGGCATCCACAATTTTTTTTTTTTGAAACAACATAGAGAAAAGGAAAATCTTTGTTTTTGACTTCTTGAGTAAAGTTGATCTACTTGATTCATTCAAATTACTACCATTGCTCTAACCATATAAAATATTTTATTTGGCAATGTGATACCAGGTTCACATGTACCCTCATCGGGAATGGAGAGATGGGAGAATAAAAGGTCCCCAACAGCTCTAACATGTCGCTTTCACCTGTCTATGCTGACAGAGAGAGCTCCATGTTCCACAATTGAGGGAATAAATCATCGCTACTCTAGAAACGTATTTCTCACTTGTTCATTTTAAAACAATAATCTTTGCTGACTATGATGCTCAGTTTAGTGTGCAAACTTAGCTGGGCTACAGTGCCCACTCAACCAAACATAAATCAAGGTGTTGCTATGCAGGTATTTTGTAGATGTCGGTAAGTCCATTATCGGTTGACTTTAAGTAAGAGAGATCAGGCCACATGAGCTGGATGGATCTGATTCAGGATGAAAGGACTTGGTCTTCCGTGGAGAAGATATTCTACCCATGGGCAGCAGCTTTCTTCTCATTCTTGAGTGCCTGTCTGCCCCAAGTCTGGACTTGCCAAGCTAGGTCCCACTACTGAATAAGCCAATTCCTTGGAATGAATTTCTAAATATATATATTCTTACTGGTTTTATTTCTCCAGTTGAACCTAGACTGGTACACTGGCCCATGGAACTCAAAAACCCTCTCTCCTCCCATTCCTAAGCTTTCCCAAATAGCTCCTGATCTTCCCTCCTGCACAAAATACACATACCAATGTTTTTAGGAATTGTTATGAATTCCAAATTTATTCAATCTTTTATCCAAGAGGTACCAGTAAAATCCCTTCAGAAAATAAATAACTTTATTTTCATTATAAAAAAGTTTCTATATCTTATGGCAAATGCTGTTTAAAAACTATTCTTTGCCCACCTTGTATTCTCATGGCACCTAGCAGAGTATTCTGTATTCAACAAATCCTTGCTCAATGTTTCTTAATAAAATTAGATATTTGCAAGGGATTTTTATAGTAAAATTCCTTTTTTTCAGTATCCTGTTGAGGAGAGAGGTATTTTTAAACATAATTTACACTAATCAATTAGGTTTATCTTCATTTGATGATGTCATTGAAATGGATGATTTTAAAGGTGATATGCAAACAAAAAATGTTGATGATTTAAGTATATGAGAAGATACTTGCCAAATTCTGCAGTGTGATATAGGATTGCTTCAAAGTGTCCCTTCATTCCTATTTCAGTCATTTAAAAATAAAGGAAGCTATGCACAGGCACTCACAAAATAAAATGGCAGAAATAAAAAGTCTTCATCAAGTTCTAGAAGGTCAATCTTTTTCAAAGTCACACTTCAAAGCTCAAGAGGTTGGCACCTTGAAATGCAGTAACCTTTTAGTAGAGGTCAGTCAAGCTGTCCTCAGTAAATCTGCCCTTAAGATTAATTTATTAATCAGAAATATTGGACTTGACCAAAAGTCACTTGGCAAAGAGCATTTCTAATCAGAGACAAAAAGTAAAAGGCATGAAGGAAAACGTTCTTTCATGGTGGTTGAAGAGATGGGATGTGTGGATCCCATGCTGCGGTCTGCTCTAGCCTCACTTTGGCGGGGGGCGCTGATCTCTCCCCATGTTCACACTCTCCTCAGTGAGTCAGCACGCAAGGCTTATGAGAAGCTAGATTTGTGTTTGAACCCTGCTTTCTCATTTCCAGCCACAGTGACCTTTGGTGAGTTTATTCACCTCTCTGAGCCCTACTTTGCAAAGTGGAGATAATAAAAGTTAGTTCACATAACTCTGAGAGTTAAAGGAGATAAAATGTCAAGAACGGTGTCAGTCAATAGAATTTAATGAAAATCTCTACTCTTTCCTTTATCTCCCTTCTCAGAGCAGGTATTTTTTTTTTTTCCCCCAAGGCAAATTCCACATTGTCTTGTCTCTCCTGGGGCCCCGTCATTTCTTTTTGTTTTATATCTTTAGCCTCTTCCTCTCCACCGCCTCCTCCATTTATAAACTTACTCATAACTCCCTCATTTTTAAAAATATAAGAAATTCCCAAACCCTCGCTTTGGTTCTGTCTTTTGACTAAGCAGCAAATCTGTATTTAGCCCTCCCTCCTTACCATGGAACTTCTTGAAAACCTTCACTTGCTGTTCCCTTCTTCTATTCATTCTTCAGTGGTCTCCCAACAGCCAAAGCCAAGGAAACTCCAGTGGTCTCCCAACAGCCAAAGCCAAGGCCTGGCTTCCCTATATGATGTCTCACTACTGACCACAACTCAATTTTTTGTTCATTCTTCTTTTTTTACTTGTTTGCTTATTGTTAAACACTCCTTTCCTCTGACTTCTTGATTATTAGGATTTCCTAATTTGACTCTCTTCCTACTGCTCTGATCATCACTTTTGGGTCTTGTTAGTTAGCTGCAACCTCTCCTTCAATTACCTTTTCAAATTAGTGTTTTTTTCCTTCAGTGTTCTCTCCTTGCTCTTCCCATGACCTCACTGAGTCATCTGATGAAGGCATTACAACTGCTCAGAGTCATTCACTTTATCTTTACTCCTAGGTCCAGGGGAAGATTGCATTTTCCCCTCTCCTAAAATTACTCTGCAGATAAGCAGTCATGACTCATGTTGATTCTACTACCTATATCTAAGATATACAAATGAGCACTTTAAAGCAGGTTAATAGGTTGTGCCCAAATATAGGGAAATATTTTATCTAAAAGCATTAGGATTGCTAAGATGTTTCTCAAGTGGGATCTAATGAAACTTTCTCTTGGTATCTTATCAAAGTCAGGTTCTGAAAGTATTTATTTCAGAAGTATATTTCATTGTTTAATGATTTTTGTCTTTCCTAAGTTCAGATATTATTACATTTGCAGTGCTGGGGTTGCAGATATAAAACATGTTAACATCCTTTTGGTTTTGGATACCCATTAATGGTCTCCTTTGTTTAGGGAGAATTTGTTCATTCTCAAATTGGTAGGCCTTCCTCCAAACTCTATGGCTCTTCTATGGAATAAAGTAACTTTGTATTGTTTCTATGTCTTTTACAAAGCTGACTAAGAACAACTGAATTAGTAAGTAACATGGCAAGAATAGATATGACCATAACGAATGGCAAAATCCTTACTTTAAAATTGATTCCATTTTTAAACTTTGTAGCAATAAAAAGAAGAGATAATATTACTACTCTTGTAAAGTTGTGAGAAACCAAAAATGAGTAATGCTACACTTGTTGGCTAACGGTATGGCACAACCAAACATTTATCAAAATAAAAATGAGATCCATATGCACACAAAATCAACTCTTTATCATAAGTATCATTAGAAACTATAGAGCCCCAAATGAACTCTTGAGGCTAAGACTTTTAAAATAAAGAATAACATTTTAAGTGCATAACTATTACAAACTCATTTGATATTCATTTTAATTGCCATGACTATAATGAATATACTTTATATTCAAACAGATGTCACAAGTACTACTACAGAAGTTCCAATATAATTCAGTCTTAGTTAAGGAGGAGTAAATGGATATTTAAAATTGAATGTTACCAGGAAGGAGGAAAAAAAAAACCAATTACAGCAAACATTAGCTCCTTAAAACAACAAATTAAAGGGGCGCCTGGGTGGTTCAGTTGGTTGAGCGACTGCCTTCGGCTCAGGTCATGATCCTGGAGTCCCGGGATCGAGTCCCGCATCGGGCTCCCTGCTCAGCGGGGAGTCTGCTTCTCCCTCTGACCCTCCCCCCTCTCATGCTCTCTCTCTCAAATAAATAAATACAATCTTTAAAAACAAAAACAAAAAAACACAAATTAAAGATTTTTATTAAATTGTGTTCTTATTTGGCCACACACAGAACACGATCATAAAGACACACTTGCTGTCAACTACTCCTTTTTCTTGCCTCAGCTGTTCTACAGAGTAGCTAGCCTGGGAAACAGAAATTGGGAGTATGAAGAATGACTCAAAAGGGAAGGCTGCTGTATAACATTTAGAGACTTGTCTATGAAAAGGATTAATAAATACTACAATGCCAACCTAGGTTAGCTGAAGTAGCAGGTAATTATGTATGCCATTTTCTTTTAATTGGCCAGACAAGTTCTAATATTCCCTTTAATCTTCTCTAACATGGAGAATTGAAATCTTAAAGTCTAACATGAGAGACCTTCACACCATAAATTAAAGATGGTGTTTCTTAGTGTTTGGATCACAGAACTACCCATGGATGGTTTTTTAAAAGCAAACATTCCTGGGTCCCAACCAAGTTCTATCAAATGAGAGTTCCAGAAGTGTGGCCCTGGAATCAGCATTTTGACAAACCTGAACTTGTTTAAAACAACTGCCTGAAGGTAGGATGAGGTAATACTTAAAATGATATATTTTCATTTCATTCCAATCAGCAAACATTTATTAAGTACTAATCTTTTGTGAGTGAAAATTATATACATATATATGTACATACAGGCAAGCAGCATACGATAAACTTATTTTCAAAGTACAATGTATTAAGTACAATAATCATCTACAAAGGTCTGGAAATACAATGTCTGGAATCACAAGAAAATAATCTGCTATTGTGCAGATTAACAATTAACTCTTGATTTCAATTTAGTGTTTATTCCCCCTGAAAAGGCGTCTGGAGGTTGACAAAAAGTATGTTTAGCTTATTATTAGAACATGTAACTGAAATACTGTTTTAAAAAATTTATCCTATTTTTCCTGAGGTTGTAGAAACCCTCTGGTTTTGAAAAGGAGCATAGTAAGTGTGTGAGACCTCTTAGTGGCTGCAGGGAGGAGGCGGAGGGCGTCCAGGAGGGAAGAGGGAAGGAATGAATAACAAGACCGGCACCAGAGGCAAATTCTTCTGCTTACTTCCAACCTAATTCTCCTAGTGCCCAAACTGTAAACTGAACTTATTTAAAAGTCACATTGTGTTTTGTAACCACCAGAGCAAAATTCAAAAAGCAAAAGTTGACTTTGGAGTCAAAGAGAAGAATGGAAGAAAATAAAGCGGATGGTACCAAGCTACTTGTCTGGTCAGCAGTTTCCCCCCGTCCTCACCCACACCCACCAGGACTGAAGACTAATTGACTGAGATCCTTGGAATGCACCTCAGTAAGGAGCATTCGCTCATGAAACTCAGTGCTGACAAGCTGATGGAAGTTGTTAATTACACCCAGTGCCCTGTATTTTCTATCATCCTTGGTTGACTTTTCCCGGCACTGAAAATTGGATCCAGTAAAAAAGGCGATGGTAAGTGCAAGGGCAGGGAAGAGCAGTTGGGCTGTAGGGACTTGGAAGGCTTCCCATGGCCCACAGCAGTGGTGTTCAAAGAGTGGTCCCTAAGCCAGCAATGTTGTCATTGCTGGGAACTCAGGTTATTAATTCACTCAGGCTGCTATAACAAAATACCACAGCTGGGGGGCTTAACACACATTTGTTTTCTCATGGTTCTGGAGGCTGGAAGTCCAAGATCATGTTGCTAGACATCTTGGCTTCTGGTGAGGGCTCTCATCGTGGCTTGCAGATGGCTGGCTGCCTTCTCACTGTGTCCACATGTGGGAGAGAGGAAGAGCTCGTTTTCCCTCTTTTTATAAGGCCACCAATCTCACCAGCTTTATGAACTCATTTAACCTTAATTACCTACTAAAAGCCCTATCTCAAATTCAGTCACATTGGGGGTTAGGATTTCATCATACAAATTTTGGAAGGACACAATTCAGTCCACTGGACTCATTACTTATGCAAATTCTTGAGCTCCACCTCAGACCTAGTGAATCAGAAACTTGGGGACTGGGGCTCAGCAATTTGTGTGTTATTAGTGTCCCAGGTTATTCCAATGCCTGCCGAAGTCTGAGAAGCACCAGCCTTCAGGGCAAAACATCCCAGGTCCACAGCGGAACACTTAGTTCATGCACCTCCCAGCACACCCTTCCGCCCCCAGTTTCTCCCATGTGTTTTCCAACCTTATTTCTTCCTATTGTTACTGAACTCTGCTTTTGCTGAGCTACTTCTCACCATGACCTGAAGGATCATTCACATTTTGTCTTCTGGACTTTTGCTTACCTTCTTTCAACATCCTCAAATCGTCTTTCTGCCTCTAAGCACCACCTCAGCAGAACTAAGTGTCTGAACCAGTCATGTCCACAACTTACAGATTTTACTTTCTTAGAGTCCATAGGTTACACTCATCTATAATTTCAGCACAAGGCTTTGCACATTAAAAAAAAACACTCAAATCTTTAAAATATTGTATATAATGTTTTTTATAACTCTTCTTTGTAAGTATTCCCCACAATACTGCCTCCAATCCAACACTCATTTGGGGCAGCAAATAGCCCATTGGTCTGTGATGCAGCACAATGCCACTTCTAAAGTTACTTAATATTAAGAATAATCAATACACTATTTACTATTTGTGAAGTCCTTAAATGCATCAGACCCTATAGTAAGCATTTAGTGCATGACCCTATGAAATTCTCACTCACCTGCAGTAGGCATTATGATCCCTATTTGAATGAAAAAGACATGGGATACTGAGGCTTAAGGGTTCAAATAACTCCACCAAAGTCACACCTGGAGAGCGGCCAGGCTGAAAAGTGTGAACATTTGTTTCTCTGACTCAGAGCACATGCTTTATTTCTACTCTGTTATACTACAGACCGAGGGATTTAGTTTTCTGTCAACATCTTGAATCTGCTGCCAAGAACCCCAAAGCATACGGATCTCTTGGAAAAGATATTTCTAATGTAGCCTTTGGAAACTCTTTATTTTCTATAACACACACACACACACACACACACACACACACACACACACACACACACACACACACACACACACACACACT
>NW_027397074.1:83427807-83470670 GCF_003265705.2 Callorhinus ursinus | reverse complement strand
TAAAGGAAGCCATCACGAAAAAAAAATTAGGTTGAACTTCTTGAGACAAGCAGATACTGTTAAATGACTATAGACAATAAAGAGCTCTAAATTTTATCGCTATTCTACATGTTATTTACCTCGGGCAGCCTTTAGAATGCTTTCAGCTTTACGTTAAAGATAGCTGAAGAACTCAGAAGGTATTACCTGAAAGTTCACAAGAGGCTCTGATATACTTTTGCCCAAAGCAACTACTGATAATTAAGCACCAGAAACACTCATACACACGTATATGCACGTAAAATTGAAAAATCTGTAAGTTGAAAACAATGGAATTTTTTTCTGAAAATTGTACTTTAGTTTCATTCCCCAGGAAACCAACCAAGTGATGTTTTCCTTTTTTCACAGCTGCCTGCACTTTGGAGACTGGACTGTAAGATAATAAGCCACACCTGTTGGATTGTTTGGACAATTCCAAGCACCAGCTGAGATAGTAATTAAAAGTAACACTCTATTCTCAGCCTACCTGGGGTGTTCAACAACCTCGACATCTTGCAGAAATAGGAGACGTACTGCTCACAGTGCTCGGCGCTGCTGGTGACGGCGCTGATCTGGTCCATGGAGGCACTATACACGAGCTGCGTCACAGAGTACTTTTCTGGGCTGTAGCCCACCACTGTGGTCTGCATCTGCAAATCGTGAGACACTATAGTCCACACCTTGTCCTCTGTGGGGAGAAAAATACCACGAAATGGGTCATTAGGATGCAAGGACTTCTTTAAGTGGTAGAAAATAATTGAGCTGCACTTTCTCTGAACTGATGTAGAACAAAGTTAAGGATCGCCATCCTTCAAGTTCTTTCCTGCAGGTTCTCCTTATATAGACAAAGTAGAAATGCTTTTTATTAAAAAGAAATGCAAGGGGTGCCTGGGTGGCTCAGTCAGTTAGGTGGCTGACTCTAGATTTTGGCTCGGGTCATGATCTCAGGGTCATGAGATGGAGCCCTACATCAGGCTCTGTGCTCAGCAGGGAGTCTGCTTCAGGATTCTCTCTCTCCCTTTGCCTCTCCCCTGCTTGCTCACTCTCTCCCCCCTCTCTAAAATAAATAAATGAATCTTTAAAAAGAAACCCAAAAACTAAATACAAGATATCTCCTAAACACAGAAAACAGCTTGTGTCTCTGGTTGATGCTAACGTTCATGGCTCACGGCACTGAATGTGAGCTCATCATGTTCCCAGTCCTTCCTGACTCCCTAACCCATCACTCCTCTGGGACAACAGTATCTGCTCTTTCTTAGATGAACGTGCTCTCTCAAGCCTCTGAATCTTTGTGTATGCTGTTTGCTCTAATCAGAATATGCATCCTCATCTTGTCAACAAATGTCCCTTTCACCGTGACCTTTCAGGTAAAATTGGACCCTGCGTTCTCTGTTACTGAAATGCTCTCTACATGGGCAACAATACAAATGAGTAATTACCTTGATGCTTTGGACCCTGAAAATTTCAGTGTGTGAAAAGGACAAGTGAATATAAGATTGATGAGGTTAAATTATAACCCTACATACTCCTGAATTTGAATTAGAAACATCACTAGGAACCCATAATTTTTCTTTTTTAAAAAATGTAGACCTATGTCCTAGCTCTGTCCACTGGAAAAGGCCCCAAACAAGGACAACCTGTAGAAACAGGCTGTCATCACTCAATATGATTTTTCATTAAGAGGAAACTGGGCTGCCGGGTGAAGTGACTGATTTCAGGGCTGGAAATGCACAAGATAAGCCTGGAACATAATGTCACATAAACAAATAAACTATTGGAAACAGAGGGCAGTTCAGAAACCCCCAGGAACAAAGAAGGATGATTTTTTAACATCAGTAAGAATCTGCTGCGATGGAATAAAATACATCAGGGATGTTTAATTCCAGGAGTTCATTAAAATAAAAAGAAATGTTCAATCTTGGAAAATGCCAAGTAACTAACTCGTTATTTTGAATATTAGGAAATAAGCAGGAAGAATCCAGCATTTAGCCTTACCTTACCTGTAGGAACCGTCACAGAACTAACGCTCTGTATGGAAATATTCCAGCTCATAAATGAGGACTAAGTGATGGGATTAGAGGACCATCATTTTGTAACTTCTAACAAGGAGGCTCTGAGCAATGGCTGTTCACAGCTGCTAATATAACCGCACGTCAAACCGAAGGACACGTGCCTTCCGGTGGAAGTACACAACTCCGCCTGGGAAGCACGGTGCGCAAAATCAACCACGAACTTCACCGAACTCGCGGTCCTGACTGCCAGCTTCTGGGAAACATGCACTGAAAACAATGTATATTTGGGGGAGGGAAATATGCTAAATGACCCCAATGGGAAAGGTCAGCAGAATCCGTGCAGTGTGAAATTCTACCGATTATACAATCTAGTTTTTTCAACAAATTATAAATTACAAGGGGACAGAGAGGGGGAGCACTACAGATTAAAAGGGACTTTCTGAACTTGCCCCTCAAGCAGTTTTCTTTCTTTCAGTAAAGGACAACTGTATTCTTCCAGCTGCTCAGAACAAAGCCGGGGGGGGGGCCCCCACTACACCCCCCTCCCCCCCCCCCCCCGCCCTCTCTTCTACACTCATTTCCAACCGGTCCGTGAATCCTGTCTGCTCTACCTTCTCCGTTCAGGATCTGAGCACTCCTGACCCTCACCTCCCCCCCCCCCAGCACTCTGGTCAAAGCCCTCACCTCCCCCCCCCCCCATCACACACCCCCTTCTTCCCTCCACCCCCACCCCCCCGCGCTCTCACACCTACCCTGCACACAGCAGCCAAGCTGAGCCTCTGCAAATACGTCACATTCGGACACTGTGCTCCAAGCCGTCACGTGGCACAGAGTCTTGTTCAGAGTGAAAGTCCAGTTGTTGGAACAGCTGAAGGCCCTCTGTGATCCCGCTCCGCCTGCCTTGCCCCAGCCCGTCCTGCCCTCCTCACCTCCCCCTTGCTCCGCAGGCTCCAGCCACACTGACCCCTGCCTTCCTCAGACCCCTCAGGCAGCCCATCCTTGGAGCCTTTGCTCTCACTCTGTCCTTGGAGATCCGCAGCCCCCCGCCCCCGGCCCCATAGCTGCCCCAATGCCACCTTTTCCTCTGCTTGCCCCTCCCCACCGCAGCTGCTTCCTATCTCCTCGTCCGGCTCCGTTATCTCCACAGTAGTTATCCCTCTCTGATTGAGGGCACGTTTCCCTTCTGTCTCCCCACGGTGCGGTGGTGGGGGGGGCAGGCAAGGGGTTGTTTTCAACGCTGGATGCACAGTGCTTAGAATAGTAGCTCGCGCGTAACAGACCTTCACAATATATTAGTATGAATTAAGAAAACATCAATAGAATACAAATAACTTGATCTAGGAACTTCCCGAATCACGGTGGTTCAAGTTCTGGCTCGGCCACGACCATCCCGAGAGCCTGGACAAGCCCACTTCTAGTTCTAGACTCTAATTTCCCATCATCTGTTGTAACATGCCTCTACGTCAGAATCCTTTCCACCTTGCTCTTCTTAAACCAACTAAAACAAGCTCAATACGGTGTCCCTGCAGTAACACGTTTTCCGTAAGGTAATGATTTCCTACTTTCACTTTTGGCCTGATCAGAACTGTCTTCCTCCAGCTCCTCTGAGATGGCAAAGAAAGTACAGTTTGTGTTAGTAATTCTCTTTCTGACATGATTCTGACAACACTCTGGTTGTCATTTATATCCAGACCTTCACGTTTACCTTCCCCTAGGTAAAGATCCATTAATTAAGGTTAGCTTCATCTCTTTTCTGTTAAAATCAGCCTCTGTCAAAACATTTGAGAACTCATCACTACTCACCTTTTTAAATTTTAATTTATATTTTTTATTATTTTTTTAAAAAGATTTTTATTTATTTGTCGGAGAGAAACTGAGCAAGCAGGGGGAGCAAGCAGCAGAGGGAGAAGCAGGCTCCCCGCTGAACAAGGCACCCGATATGGGACTTGATCCCAGGATTCTGGGATCATGACCTGAGCCGAAAGCAGACGCTTAACAGACTGAGCCACCCAGGCGCCCTGTACTTAACTTTTTTTTTTTTTAATCCTTATCAGGACCTCATCCTTGTCCAGTAGCAATATTCCAATATTCCATAACTTTCATTCTTTAACTCATAATGAAACAGCATTCTCCTCTGGCCCCTTTTAAAAATATCGTATGTCAACGACTTAAAAAATATTAACCAATTTGTTAATATTGATTAGTCTCTAACATTTTGGTCCTAGTGATTGCTTGGCCCTAAACCCCACATACATGCATTTCAGCACACACATTTCAATAACAATCTTCAGGGCACCATCTTCTTCATATTTGTTTTATAGTCCATTCACTCATTCAACAAACATTATTAAGTACCCACTACATGACAGATGCGGATCTAGGCACTAGGGAAACCACAGAGAAAAAAAAAATTCTAAATTTTTGCAGTTTACACTCTTGTATTCTAGTGGGGAAAAAACAGATAATGAGCAAAGAATTAAAATATATATAGTTAGCAACTGATAATGGGGAGAAAAACTACAACAGGAATGGAAGAATAGGTTGGGTGTAGATTGCAATTTTTTTTAATTGAAGTATAATTGATATAGGATATCCTATTAGTTTCAGGTATACATCATGGTGATGTGATATTTATACATTGCGAAATGATCCCCATGACAAGTCTAGTTACCATCTGTCACCATACTAATTACAATATTATTCACTATATTCCCTATGCTGTACATTACAACCCCATGATTTATTTACTTTATAGCTGGAAGTTTGTAGCTCTTAATTCCCTTCGACAATTTGGGGCCCATCACTCAGCCCCTCCCCATCTAGTAACCAAGTTTGTTTCCTGTATCTATGAATCTGTTTGTTTTGTTTGTTTCTTTTGTTTCTTAGAGTCCACATATGAGTGATTTCACATATAAGTGAAATCATATGGTATTTGTCTTTCTTTGTCTGATTACATTTTTTAACACAGTGTAAACCATAACAGCCCTCACTCACTAAGTGATGTTTAAATGAATAAGGTCATTGTCTAGCAAGCCACACGAATGTCTGGGGAAAAGTATTCCAGACAGAGAAAGTGCAAATGAAAACATCCTAATTTTGGGATATTCTGGTATAGTTTAGGTATACAAGGAGGCCAGTGAGTGAGGAAGGAAAGAATAGCAGAAATTAAAGTCTGAGGTGTAATGGCGGTGGGGAGGTGTGAGATGGAAAGCCCTTTAGAATTGGAAGGTTTGAAGCAAGTTAATGTAGCATGCTTGAACTTATTCTCTGACATACTATTCTTTATTTCAATAAAGCTATAACTCAGGAAGGCTTAAAAAAAATACACACACATACACCCCCCCATATATATGTATATAAAGATTTAAATCTTTTTACAGTGTTGTGGCATTATAAAAGGTAATATGTAAACTCTATTTTAATGGCATAAAGCAATTACTGTTGATGCATCTTGCAAATTATTTTTTCACGCTTGCATGTTACACATGAGCCATTAAGTCTTAAGTGACAAATGGATATTAACAATTCTGCAGATATCCGCCATCTAGAAGAAAGTTATACCTTATAGATTTTCCTTTGCTAGTATCATAAGTGAAAAATTAAGGATCTTATTCCCATATTTGTAATGTGTTTATATAATCTGTGTTATCAGTTATGTGTGTAACACAAATAGAAACTACTAGGTATGGCAAATTCTCAGTTTCTGCCACTGTTCCATTTTCATGAAGAATTGATAAACTAGTGTATTTCAAATACTTTTTGGGTTAGTGTGCTTTGAAAGTGCCTTCTGTGATTACTGGGAGCTTAGTATCTGTCTCATCATGCAATCGCATATTTAAAAACTGTCACACTGTACAATGTTTTCAATACAGATGATTTAATTGTATTTTTCAAATACTGGGACACATGTAGAGCACACTGTGGAAACTCATCCTTCTGCTCGGCAATAAACAGGGTTTTCAAGATTACCCAGCTTAGGTGTGCCGACATGAGTACATCAGAAAGGTCCCTCTGCCGCCTCTACCAGTGACCCCACATCCTTATCCTATCTGTAATTCTCAAGTAATTCACTTCAGGAGAACTCAGTTCTCTGTAAGGCTGGCGTTCTGACCAGGAACTGATAAAGCCAGGAAATGACCGGTGAAAAAAAGCAAAGAATAACTCCTCACAGGATGGAACAGTTTTCATTATCATGTATATACGGCTGTTTTTGACTCTTTTCCACGTTATCCATATATATTCTGAAGTTCACATTACAGAGCATATATTTTTTAAAGATTTTATTTATTTGACAGAGAGAGACACAGCGAGAGAGGGAACACAAGCAGGGGGAGTGGGAGAGGGAGAAGCAGGCTTCCCGCGGAGCAGGGAGCCCGATGTGGGGCTCGATCCCAGGACCCTGGGACCATGACCTGAGCCGAAGGCAGACGCTTAGCGACTTAGCCACCCAGGCGCCCCCTACAGAGCATATTTTAATAAAAGTCCAATCTGAGCTGAATGCAGTGGGGAAAAAGTGTGTGTGTCCTATACATCTGCATATGCATCTAAATGTTTTTGATTTTCAAATCATATCACTGTACTGGCTGAGGACCAATTTGTTAATCTGAGAGCTTTTTTTCTCTCATATTAACTCTAAGATAATATTTTTATTTTATTTTTTTAAAGATTTTATTTATTTGAGAGTGAGAGAGTGAGAGAGAGCATGAGAGGGGAGAGTGTCAGAGGGAGAAGCAGACTCCCCACTGAGTGGGGAGCCCGATGTGGGACTCGAGCCCGGGACTCCAGGATCATGACCTGAGCCGAAGGCAGTCGCTTAACCAACTGAGCCACCTAGGTGCCCCGAGATAATCTTTTTAAAAAAGAGAATACATTATAAGCTATCTAAATTTAAAATGGCATATAAAACATCTTAGAGGGGCTTGCAGTCCAAATTCCTTGGAAGCCCTACTGCCCTATTAGAGTTACTCTTCAGGAATGACTTTGGGTTTCTCACTCTTAGAGTAACACAATGGGAAGTGAACTATGGTATATACATCACCCAAGATTTTCCATATTGCATGTAAATCTTGGCCTGCTGGATAAAACTAGTGGATTCAATTTTGTACATCCTTAAATCTCTCCTCCAATAAACTGCATTCCAATAACTTTATCTGTGGCTTTCTTTGGACATAGAAGGCTTAATGGCTATTATCCTGATTCCATCAATCAACAACTGAGCATTAACAACGAGCAAGATATGAGCAAGGATCTCCAACTAAATGCGACAGCATTAATAAGAATTGCTTTTGTAAAACTTAAAATTTGCAGCCTCATAGGAACACATCTCCAAAGGAAGAAGCCTAACATTTGAAGGAAGCCATGTTCTCATGTGAAAAGTTTTGAATCCCAAATAATCCATCAATATAACATCTTAGAGGACATCCATTATGACTCTCTTCTATTAGAGATTAAGAAGCCAAGTCTCAGGAGTGGTAAGTGACTTGCCCAATTGACTATAAAGAGTTAGTGGCAAAATGATGGAGATTTTGTCCCTTGGTTCTAGATTTAGTATTCTTTTCATTCCTCATCCCTTTGACCCAGTGGTGACATGGTTGGTGACACATCAACATTTTTATTGTCTTCCCTATAGCAACCCACTAATTTTCAGGGGGTGGGGGAAACATACAGATAGACTTTTTTAAAATAAGATTTTATTTATTTGAGAGAGAGAGTGAGCAAGAGAGAGAGCACAAGCCAGAGGGGAGAGGCAGGGGGAGAAGCAGACACCCCACGGAGCAGGGAGCCCGATGCGGGGCTCGATCCCAGGACCCTGGGATCATGACCTGAGCCAAAGGCAGACACTTAACAGACTGAGCCACCCAGGGACCCACAGATAGACTTTTTAAATGACAACAATATATAACCTACTGCACTTAGAAAAATGTCATAAAACATTAATGTAATTCAATAATGCATACATTCACAACTATTTATTGAGCTCCTGATCGGTTTCATCAGTTAGGTTCTGGGGATATAGACTTGAGGTCCTGTTCTCAGCAGGCTTATAGTCCACTGATGGTGAGAGAACATTAGGCCTGAAATTACAAATCACAAACAAGTGCTAAAATAGAGCTATGCATAGGCTACTGTGAGTTCCTACAGAATGTCCACATGACCTAGATTTAGAAGGCTGTGAAATGACCAGAGGGACATGGCATTGTCAGTGAATCATAAAGGTTAAATACTGATGAGCTATATGAAGGGTAAGGTAAGGCCAATTTCATTCTTATAGTTCAGACCAAATACTTTGGAGACAAAAAGGATTTCGTAGATGGGATCTAGATCAATTGGAAATCGAAGGGTCTGCAATAGTGAAATATAAGATTGCGGAGCCCTAACAATTGTGCATGGGTTGAAAGGTCTAGTGCATAGTTATAGGTGGGTGTTGAAAACCTGTGGAGATAAAAGATCAACTCATATTTTAAAAATATTTCTTCAAGGCCATTTATGACACACCCACAGCTAACATCATCCTCAATAGATCAGGATCCTCTAGGAACAGGAATAAGCCAAGGGGAATACGATTAGGGATAATCACGGGGTTTAATTTTCTATTTGATGTTGTATTTCTTAGTCTGGGTATTGGATAAAAGCTAGAAATACTTCATATTGAAACAAACAATTAAGGGGCACCTTATTTCAGGTAAACTTTATAGTAAGATCCATATTTACACAAGTTAATAATCTAGGAAATATTGATCATTTTACATGAGCTGTGTGCTTTACTAAGTCACAAAATAATTTCGTAGTTACCACTTGTAGTTATTTAAGGTACTAATTTCAACAAAATTGTTTATAAATCTTTCAGATAGAAAGACTCTCAGCATAATGTTAGGTTATAATACAGTCTTTTTTCTTTTTCTGTCATTTTTAAGAGGATCTGTTTGAAAATCTCATCAGTCTTCCAAGTGTATAACTTTGAAGACCAGAAATTTCATAGATCATTATTTTGTTTAGAAGATTTCCTCAATAAGTATAATCCTACTGACATAATTTAAATTATTAGAAATTCGGTGTCACATTTTTCTCCCCCAGCAGATACTGTGCGAGCATGACAAGCCTCTCTGGAGCCCAGCCTCTCATACCGCAGACGCCACTGGCGTCACAAGGGCGGGCCGTGGTGGTATGAACCATTCATAACGCCAGCCAGGTATACAGCTCAGGTGGCATAAACAGCTCTAATCACGTGTCGAGAAATAAGGTATGTAAAGCAGATGGAACCTCTGCAGGAAGCGCTGAGGAAACGAGCTACAAGCACAGATGATGTTCTGCAGGTGGTGGAAAGTGTTGATTATTTTTATGCTCACGATTCCAGCCCAAAGATGGATGACAAATCGAGTGCTGTGAACATGTATAAATAATGGTGGATCATTCTCGCCCACCCGAAGAACAATTTGAAGCTTATTTGTGTCTTTTTTTCTGAGAAGGCATTAGCTCTTTTCTGGGAAGAAGGATATTTGTTAATGTTTTTGTTCCATTGTAGGGATGTTAAATTTCTTTTACAGTACGGCTGGAGGTATTGACTGCATTTATGTCAATACTTAGACAAGCTAATCCTCCCTTCCCTTTCCTCTCACACTGGGTAGAGATGTGGTGCGTGTGTATCTGACCGTCAGGAGTCCATCTCTGTGGCAACAAGGAGTTTTCTGCCCTGTGTGGCAAGGAAATGCTACTTTTCGCTTCTTGTTGCCTGTAAAAGAAATGAGATTCGGATCTCGATTCCAAACTGGGACTAAGTAAATGTCATCCAGGATCGGTGACTGAACATTCCTGTGGACCTTTAAAGATAACAAACACCTCCTGTTATTTAAAAATACCTTGAAACATACTGCACACACTAGGTTAAAAAAAATCACTTCAAATAATGTCTCCCCCACGCCGGTCTCTACCTGTTGCCTGGCTGTGACAAGCGGCTCTGTCTCGGGGCCCGGCTGCCTCCTGTGCCTTCAAGGTGCCTCCCCCTGGTCTCAGGACTACGTCCTTCTCTTCCGTTTAGTCTTGACTCGAACGGCGTATCTCGCTGAGGCCTACCCTGCCTGCCTTACTCAAACTTACCCCGCACTGCCCCTTACCTTCTCCATTCCTTGTCCCAAGGCACATATGGCCTGCTCACACACTATATAACTTAGTTATTTGTAATGCTTGTTTTCTGTTGTCTGTCTCCCCTACCACCTTCCTCAAAGACTATAAATTACTCCACTAGGCTGGAGAATTTTTTTTTTTTTATAACTTTTTTACTGGTGAATCTCAAATTCTTAGCACAGTGCCTAGAAGTCTGCAGAAGTTTAATAAATACTGTGCTAATGATATACCTTATTCCTTTCTTCATTTAGCTTCCAACAAGCCTCTATCACTATCATAATCATCAGTGATTCCTGTAAAGTACCCATGTGAAGTAGATAGTTCATGGTGCTGTAGCTCACACCAGAGAGCGCTACAACATTAAGCTTCAAAAAAAAAAAAAAAAAAAGTCAGCATTTAGAAAGTCTTTACAGGTGAAACCATCAGAGTGATATTTGAAATTATAGAGGACTGGTATTGTACTTGCAATATTTACATGATATTAAACTGCAATGATTTTTAAAAGAGCAACATAAAAATATATCTAAGGTGCAATGAGCATCTTAAAACCATCATTGTTTCTTTGCAGGTTGAACAGTAAGAGAGTAAGTGTTCTGTGCCAAGTACGGGGATGCCTCCTTCCCCCGGTGAGAGTGTCAGGAGCAGAGAAGCCTTCATTAGTGAACAACGTGCTTTATTCCAAGCACTGTTCTAGGCCCTGGGCACATGCAGATGAATAATGGCCGTTTAAAGCCACCAAAGAGCAAGTGGGAGAAGCTACACAAAATAAGCAATTATGGTACAAGCTGAAAAAGTAACTGCTAATTTTCAGGCAACCACCAGAATAATTCAAGTAATAAGATTTACTATATAAAATCATAAACCCACTTATAACCTACAGCAAGTTCCTTAATGTACGTAACACTTTAAAATTCTCTAGCATTGTATTTTATATCTATTTTATTGTTGGGGAATTTTATTTTCTGTTAGTACTTAGTTTAAACCTAACTTGTAACAGGCTAACTCGAGAAATTACATTCCTTCTGAAGTTTCTATCTAAAAGGCTTTGATGTAGCAGAAAACATACAATTGGAAATGACAGTTTGATTCGCTATTAACAGAACAGAATCTTACCAGACGGCCCTTCCTTTCATGTTGACCCAAGCTCACATCACTGTCTGCTCCCTGAAATTTTGGGAGATCACCCAAACATATCCTAGCAGTTTACCTCTTTAGGGGCAGGAAGGACCATGGTGTAAGCAATTTCCCATTAGAGGGGGCCCTTCCTCCCTTCTTCCAACGCAGGCACCGGGCTTAATTAGAAAAAAAAAAAAAAAAAAAAAGAAAAGATGATGATACAGATAACATTTATCACCTTGGAAGAAAATCCCCAAATAATCAACTCCTCTAAGTATTTAATTTTCCCCATTAACTCAGTTTCTATTCACTGAAGCAGCCTCCATTGTGAGGAACATTAGCAAGACAGTCTGACAGATTAAGTTCCTTGGTAAGGATAATTAGCTAGAAATAACTTTTTAGGGAGAGAAACCCTTAAAATATCAGAGTTAACATATTCAAAGGGCCTAAAACTGGTGTTCTCACCCTAATTTTAACAGAAGTACAAATGCATTCGGTGATTTCACTTTTTTTTTTTTTTAATGATTCTCTGTGAAGTTTCCTAAATCTGAGGTTGTCTCTAATTGCAGCAAATTCTGCCCCATGCCAGGAACACCACCACCTGCCCAAGCTCCTCTCAGTCCATCAGGGTTCAGATGTTAAGCACTTTGCAGAACATACTGCTCACATCCCAACCCCAAGTACCATACGAAGTTCAAGTTAGATGTCCATCCATCTCCGTCGGCTTCCCTAAAACTCTATGTTTACCAGTGCACTCGCATTTCTCATATCATATTTGTAACATTTTGTAGCTACAACTTTGTTAAGTTAGTGAGGGCGATGTGGTTATCACTGCAATTGTTTAATCCTTATTGTCTAGAAGAGTACCTGGTGCTTGCTGAACGAATGAAGTCATACTGGGCATGATAAAGTTAATTCATATATTGGGACCCACAAAATGGAGGCTGTCCAATTATGAAACAATTGGGGAAATTGAACACTGGATATTTAAAGATATTAAATTATGATTGGTTTTTAGCTATGATAATATGATTGTGGATATGCTTTTTAAAGAAGAACCATGATCTTTAATACATACAGGCTAAAGTATCACTGAGGTCTGGGACTTGCTTCAAAGTAATTCCATGTTGGGACGGAGAGAGACAAATGAAACAAAATTGGCTATTATTGGCCACTTGTAGAAACTGGGTAATTGGCACCCAGTACTCTGTACAGCATTCTAATTTTGGATATGTTTGGAGGCTGATCACCCAGCAGAGAAAACACATGCTTTAAACAATAACCAAGGGATTATTACAATCTGTATTCATTTTATATAGGGATTTTAAAGCTTATTTCCTATCTTGAATAAGGGAACGATCATCTTATGAATATTCCCATGACTTATTATCACTAACCCTCAATTTTTAGAAAATGGGAAATGGTTAACATAATTAATGTGCAATTGTCAAATATAATTTAGAGGCAGTGGGTATTTATTTTGGAAACATAGTATGGAAGGCGAGGGGCAGAGAAAGCACGCCAAGTGCACAGGGGAGGAAGGAAGGAAGAAGAAAGACAGGGAAAGGACAGAAAGTGGGGAGAAAAAGAGACGTGGAGCGTTGTTCAGCGTGCAGAACGTGCTCTGAGTTAGGAAAGGTGAGGTGAAGGCAGACAGATCACCTGAGAGAAAGCCTAAGACCTGGCGAGGATCAGAAACTCTGGCCTGCCTCCTCTTCACACAGTCCTCAAGGTGGACCTGCTCATCACAGTCTTAAATGGGTAGAAGAATCAAAAGAAGAGTAATATTTCATGGCACATGGAATTTATATAAAATGCACACATATACGTCCATAAATGAAGTTTTATTGGCACATGGCTACACTGATTCGTTGACACGTTGTCTCTGGTAGCCGCCGCACCACGGAGATGGGGTGGCCCACAAAACCTAAGTTTTCACTCTGTAGCCCTTTGTGGAAAAAGGTTACTGACCCCTCAACAAAAGTGACAGGTAAGAAAGCAGAAAGGCGGAAGAAAAAGGAGAACACCTAGCTTTATAGGAATGTGTGAACCTCCTAGAATGAAGCTGACAGATGACACGTCCAAAGGAGTGACCAAGCAAGGGGACAAATCAGTGGAGGGTGACAGAGCAGCATTTAACGCACCCAAGCCCAGGGTCTGTTCCCATTTCCTGCATGTGGAAACAATGGTAATCTAAGTATAAACTTTGACAAACCTCTGCAATTTTTTGTACAGGTATGCTTTAATTCTCCAATTTAGTTATTTCCTCTACTGTTATGAGTGTGAGGTTGTTTTAAAATACAACTCAAAAGCACTATCAAGGTATTATCTGATATATTTGAATCCAAGTGAACCTACTGTACCGGGCTGAAGAGTGTTCTCCCAAAATTCGTACCTACCCAGAACGTGTAAACGTGACCTTATTGGAAAATAGGGTCTTTGCAGATATAAGATATAAGATTATGTGATATAATCAAATTTAGATGAAGTCAAACTGAATTAGGATGGGTCCAAATCCAATGACTGGTGTCCTCTAAAGTGGGGAATGTGGACACACAGACATAACACCCTGTGACAATGAGACAGATATTGGAATAATGTAACTACGAGCCAAGGAACGCCAAGGACGACAACCGCCAGGAGACGGAAGAGGTTAGAAAAGTTCTCTTTTGAGCCTTCAGAGAGCACATGGCCCTGAGCCCTGAGACCACCATGGTATCAGATCTATAGCCTCCAAGGCTATAAGAAAATTAATTTCTCTTGTTTTAAGCCACCCACCCATTTGGGGGTCCTTGGTTATTCCTATCAATCACCTCTTTGTGCTGTGTAAGTGTTTAACTCCTGTTCTGTATTCTACATAAAGGAGGGAAGCAGTGGAGGAGACTTACAACACTGCCTTCTGCGTGGACAGTTCATTTTATCCAGCAAGGTGGTAAACACAGGAAAAAGACAAAGTAGAAATCCTTAACAAGCTCACAGCCTGGAACTCGTGCACTGATATCCACAGTATACGATGTTGGGAAGGCCTACAGACAGGACACTGAGTGGAAAGGGTGTGCTTTATGCTCAGTGCCGCTCTGCGGGGGCCAAGCTCTTATGCAACCACAATCACCCCACAGGGGCTTGGAATGCTTCTTGCCTCTTGCCTCCTCTGCTGATACAGTTAATGATCCTTCGAATTCCTTTCTCCCATTCCGTGATGTACGTGGTTTCCTGCACTGCCTTTCACCTCCGCACCATCATAGGGAGGCCCCAGCAATTCTGGTAATTTGCCTGACCTACTGTTGCTGGCAAGGCTGAGGAATAGAAAGGCTTGGGTATTACTGCAGATCAACATTCCCCATGGGACTACATGGTGTCATTGACTGGAGCAGGACACAGTGACTTAGCAAAGGGCCTGAAGCCCTTTGCCTCAAGGCCTAGAAGAAATAATCATGTGACTAGATCCCCGGACAAATATTTCTAAACTGCCAGTGAAAGTCAAGTTTGCAAATTAGAAGTTCCCACCTTTGCGGAGAACAGCCCCAGCTGCTTATTAAGGAACGTGGGTTATGTGGTGGTGGTGGGTGTGTGAGGGGAACTAAGAGAGAAGGGATTTGAACCTGGGAAAGGTACTTCTCTGAGACGAGCTTGTTTTGATAAGTATTTCCTATCCAACTCGTATGGTATCCGTGGGTATCACCAAATTCGTTCATTCATTCATTCATTCATTCACTTATTCAATAAACATGCCCCACTTACTCTGGACCCCTAAGCCATAAGCTCGTTTGTGGTCAATAAAACAGACCTGGCTTTGACCTCAGAGACTGTAACAGAGATAACATAGAAAAAAAAAACACTCAATGGGACAGGCGATTTGAATAAACAGACAGCCGTGTTAAATAGTCACAGGAAGGAAGCCATCAAGGTGGACAGAGACAGCCTCTGATCAACTGGTACTTCAGTAGGCCCTAAATGATCGAAGAGCTGGTGGTGGGACATGAGGATGGAGGGGAAGCCAGGGGGCAAGGGTGGAACAGGGGAAAGTTCCAGGTGCTGGAACACATGGTGGAAAGCTTCCAAGATGAGAAAGAACTCGGTGGGCTCCGGAAACAGCCGGGGCTGACTGAGGCGGGTGGGGTCAGGCTGGGGAGCCCTTCTGTGCCAGGTGAGGCCCTGAGGAAGGTACAAAGCAGGACAGGAAGCAGGGAAAGGTTCCACGCAGGGAAGCAACACAATCCAGTTTCTGTTTTTAAAAGATCACTCTGGCTGTTATTTGAAGAACAGGTTAGAGTGGATAAGAGTGGGAGCAGACCGGCAATGCATAACCTGAATGAAGATGGTGGTACCAAGAATCAGGGTGGTGGCAATGGAAATACGGTGAATGAGTTTGAGATACATTTGATAGAAAAAAATAGAAATTGTTTTTTAAAATGATTTTACTTATTTGCCAGAAAACACACGAGCAGGCGGAACCGGAGAGGGAGAAGCAGGCTCCCCCCTGAGCAGGGAGCCGGATGCGGGATTCGATCCCAGGACCCTGGGATCATGACCTGAGCCAAAGGCAGATGCTTAACCAACTGAGCCACCCAGGCGTCCCCCAAAATAGAAATTATTGATGGGTTGGATCAGGCAGGTAGTGGAGAGAGGTGGGGGAGGGGAGGGAGGGAGGGTGGGGGAGAGAAAGACAGAGAGAGAGGTGTTTTATGTAGGATGACTGTCAGCCAGCTTTCTGGTTTCAACAACAGGTACATGGAAGAACACATTTTTGATGGTGGAGCGATCAAAAATTCCATTTTTAACAAGCCAGACTTGAGATGCTCAAGAGACGGTTAATGCTTCTATCAAGTAAACAATTATTATTTTTTAAAGATTTTATTTATCTGACAGAGAGAGACCCAGCAAGAGAGGGAACACAAGCAGGGGGAGTGGGAGAGGGAGAAGCAGGCTTCCCGCGGAGCAGGGAGCCCGATGCGGGGCTCGATCCCAGGACCCTGGGATCATGACCTGAGCCGAAGGCAGATGCTTAACGACTGAGCCACCCAGGTGCCCCTCAAGTAAACAATTAGATATCAACATCTGGGGCGTAGAAGAAAGGTCACAGCTGGAGATGTGGCTGTTTGTGGGGTAGCATGTAGACTGTATTCCATGCCATGGAAACTCATGAGATAAGTGAGGGCAAATGTTCAGAAAGAGCAAGGGGAGCCCAGGACAAGGCTTGGGGACTCAGACTTCCAGAGGCTTCAAAGGAGACTGAGGTCAATCGAATCTGGTAAGATTCTAACAGCCAGACATGGCCCATCCGTATTTCATGCTCCCTATCTACCTTCTCTACTCCAGCCTCAGCAACTACAACTTCTGAGGAGGGTCTCAGGATAGGTAACAAGGCAGAAAGGTAAGCCCACCAGAAGAACCGTTCAGGTAAGGTGCTGTGTGCTCAAATGATCAAGTGCTGGCTGTAACTGGTAAAGCATTTTGAGAAATGAGATAAGGCTGTAAGTTGTGGGAAGCAAGACGAAGAATACTCTTCAGCAGATCATTTGCTTCCATCGAATGCATTATTTCAAAGGAGCTGATGTACAGCAGTAGGGAATATGTCAAGCCACCTAAGGTTTTTAAATGTCCCTATACAAATCTGGAAACTTTTTCAACTCCTAAGTATGACTTACATATCGGATAAAGTAACATTCATATCCAGACCCGCATCACATTTCCAAAACAAGGCTTCTCTGGAGAATGGAAAATAAGGCATCACAATACAATTGCATGCATAAGTTGGTGAATTATTTGAAAGCTAAGGTTAAGAGATGGTAAATAGAGATCAGGGCTCCTAAATCCCCACATGGGTCACAAAGTTAAGAAGGGGATGCATGAGAAGTATCCTGACGGTCCTCGTTAGAGGACAGTAAACCGCAGGTTAAGGAGAGCGAACATTTACAGGCATGTTTATAATCTCTTGTTTTACAGACTCACATGGAACTTCTCTCAGATCCGACCTGCCTCCCTCTGTTGGTTGCCTGCCCACCACATGGTAGCTCCCTGTTCTCCCTGTGCCCCGGGGTTTCCACAGCAAGCAGAGGTGGGCGAGGTGGGGTTTGCTGTTTCTCCTTGTCTGCCTCTCACTCTCTTTTGCACCCCTCCTTTCTGCCATTTCTCTTTCCTTTCCACATTTGTTTCTTCTTTTCTCCTCTCCTCTCTCTCTAGTTCCTCTCTCTTTTCACACACCATTCACAGAAAGGCTTCTTTTTTTTCCTCCTTGTTGTGCGGCAAGAACTTGTTTTTTAATCATAGTCTTTCTTACTCAAAAGCACGGTTTAATCTGTTTTGACTGTGATCAAACCTAGCTTTAGAAGTTCGAGAAAAATCGTTTCTTCCTTTAAAATTGCTATCTTGCTAAGAGTTTCTAAAAGCCTAATTTGAGGCTCAAAAGTGAGTAACAACTCTCCGTTCCAGTGAACAGAGTGCTCTGCCCTCCCTGGGACACCAGGACCGAATGTCAAGCCTCGCCTGAATGCCTTGACAAGCACTGAGGAGGGAAGGAGAGGGCAATGGCCTAGAAAGGAAACCCATCAGATAGCATTTCCAAGTACGTCCTTGCTCCAGGGGCATCACTAAGAAAGCCTTATACCTGCTGGGTCTTAATGTATAACTAGGTAGTTAAGCCCCTCATCAAAGGCTACCTTTTTGCTCTAGAAAACCCTGCTCACTGGGGCGTTTGGTGAGATGTGGGATTGGATAGGCAAGAGAACTGGTAGGGACCTCTCCTGCCACCAAAAAAGCCACTGCCAGCTCTGGAAGCCCAAGACCAGAACTGAGACACCAGGGGGCGGCAAATCCTCTTGCCTCATGACGGCTGGAGCGATCTGGAAGGTGGTAATAAATAACTCTTTAACGCATCTAAACTAATTGCTCTGTGTCTGTCTCTCATTGTGAAAATGGGGATTATCACAGGACCTGCTTACTTTATTAAGTGGTTTTGAGGAATAAATGGGAATATGCATGAAAACACTTTGGAGAGAATCAGTCACAGACCAAGCACTCACTACGCGCCAGTGGTTGCTCGTTTTAGGCCCTCTTCTTCCTTTGTCAGGCTCCAAAATCCTAAGAAACAGGGATATGGAAGCTGGATACATACCAAGTAGTCTGAGGCAAAAGTGATAAAGTCACTGTCTTCATAAACTCTGAAATCTTGACCTTCCAGAATGCCTTAGCTCAACTGGTGGGATTCCATGGAGATACCTGACAGCTAACACCAGTATTACTTATGGACCTGGTTTCTAGCAAATTTCGCATTTAATCCTGACGCAACTTCACACGATAGGTCCTTTAAGATGAGTAGTTTACAACTGAGGAAGTAGAAGGTTTGAAAAGATTAAATAATTGCCCCGCGATCACACTGCTACGTGGCAACAGGAGTGCAGACCCGGGTCTTTCTGACCAGAGTCTGCAGGCGAATGGAACGACTGAAGTTAATAATGGAGACGTGTCACTTATCCTGTGATTCGCTTCCAAGGCCTCTCAGAGGAAGAACGAGTCATTTGCCATGTTCCTGGGCTTCTCTGGGCTTCAATTTCCTCAACTGTAAATGAAGCTATATATACTAGATGATCTATAAGATTCCTTCTATCTCCGAAACTACGGCTCTATTATCCAGCTGTGGAGATAATCAGCACACAGAAGAAAATCAGAGGGAAGGCTCCCAGAAACCAGGCAATGGTTATTTTAATCCTTTCCCTAAAATTATAATGTCTGCTGCCTTCTGCATTTCTCTTAAGTGAAAGTTATTCTGCAAGGCTGCCTCAAGGGCAATATTTGTTTTGTTAGGGCTGCAGAAAACTGAAAACATTTTGGCGATAATGCTCTGTATGATATCATTTTAATGGAAATAATGTTGTGAGGGAGGTTTAATCTTTTCTCTAAGTCCTTGCCTTGCATCCGGCAGCTATGCAATATGTGAACTGTGGGAACGACTCTCACCTTCATAGCAGCAGGGTGCGACCGTTTGGAAGCGTTTCTCTAGAACGGCAGATAATTTTAACTTGAAGTAACCCTTGATCAAAGATTAGACTGTTCATTTGTTCTTGGGGCCAAAACCTGGAGAAGTTACGAAGGGCGTAATGGAAATTTCACAGTGGTTGGAGAAGTTTATCCTCCAAGCCTTGTTATGTGTTTTATTTCGGTTCCCTGAAAATGTGGATTTGTGGCCAAATAATTTGTATCAGATACCACTTTTTATTTTTTAAGCAGTGAAATGTAAAGGACAACACAATTTGAGAAAGTTGAGAAACAGGTGGTAAATTTAGTAACGTGAGTAAAGAGTCATGGGACATTTCATAGAACTAAGGCTGCTTGAAAAATGCAGGCAAGTAGGAAAAAGGAAGTAAGTTATACACAGACTCATAACCTGTAAACAGAAAACAACCACTTTTAAATACTGGTTATTGATTTTCAATGTCTGGATACTACATAGACGGTCATAATTATACCATGTGTGCCATTTGTAGTCGTTTTTGGCTTAGCACAACCTAATGGTTTATTTTTAATTATAATTACCTTCATAATACTGGCAGTAGAGTGTGGCGCCTGGGTGGCTCAGTCAGTTAAGCATCTGCCTTCGGCTCGGTTCATGATCCCAGGGTCCTGGGATCAAGCCCTGAGTCCTCAGCAGGGAGACTGCTTCTCCCCGCCCGTCCCCCGCCCCTGCTCGTGCTCTATCTCTCGTTATCTCTCTCTCAATAAATAAATTCAAAAAATCTTAAAAAAAATACTGGCATTAGAGTACTGAAATAATATACAAAAATATTCTTTCTAGCTAATCTTTTTTATTCATTCATGTATTCATTCTCTTGTATATCAAATATTCATTAAGTGCCTAAGAGGAGCAGGGACTTAGCTGTACTAAAGATACAAGTCTCAATCAAGACACAGTCTCTGCTCACATGGTCCTCACGGTTCAGGGCAGGAATAATTGTACTGCATTCCTTTGGAAAAAGATACTGTGATAGTCAGAGGGCCCATAGGAGGGACAGCTAACTTAGTGTTGAAAATGACGGTCTGCTAGTCTGCTAACGGTTTTCATAAAAGATGATATTGAGCTGTGCTTTTTGGAATATATCAATTAATCACGTGAAACAACTTGATTAGAACAGAGGTGGGATTCCAGGCAAAGAGAATTTGCAAAGGCCCTGAGCTGCCAGTAGTCTACTCCTGTTGCAGTGGAGAGGGGGACAGTTTACCTGGTGAGAGAGGACTGGCCGCGTGGACAGGGCAGCTCCTTGAGCATATGATATGCTGGTGGGCATTATCCTCATGACTGCCAGGGAATCAATGAAGGCTTATTCAAGCAGAGTAAGACATGGTCAAGTTTTTATTTTTGCATGATTATTCTGCTAACTTTGGGGAGAATTGGTCATAAGTATATAGACCAAAATTAAGAAACCAATAAATATAAATGAAAAGAGAAGGACCTTAAGTAAGAAAATGACATTAAAAAGGGGGAGAAGGGAGATTAAATTGGGAGGATAACTGTTACGGGCTGAATTGTGTCCCTTTAAAATTCATATGCTAAAGCCCTAACCCCCCGTGCTTCAGAATGTGCCTGTAGTTGGGGATAGGGCCTTTTAAGACTTACATAATTAAGGCAAAATGAGGTCATACGGATGGGCCCTAATCCAATATGACTGGTGTCCTTGTGAGAAGAGAGGAAGATATCATGATGCCCACACCCAGAGACAAGACCACATGGGGACACAAAGGGGAGGAGGCCATCTGTAAGCCAGGGAGAGAGGCCTGAGAAGAATCCAACCCTGCTGGCACCTTGGTCATTTTTACTGAGACTTCCAGCCTCAGAACTGTGAGCAAATGACTCTGCTGTTTCAGTTGCTCAGTCTGAGGTATTTTGTTATGGAAGCCCAAGCAAACTGAGATACTAAGGAAACAGAAATGAAAGTACTTGTTGACTAAGCAGATGTGTGCAGTAAAAGGGGAGGAGAGAGAAAAGAAAACTTAAAGGGTTCTGATTTGGATGACAGGTTAACAGAGATGCCTTTCGTCCACATGGAGAACCCAAGATTGCAGTGGCTGGTGCATTCAGATTGGCCAGTGAGAGTCAGAGGACCTATGGCATATTCGGGAAGAGATGGTCAGCACAATATTCAAAATACAATGTGCAGCTCAGGGGAGGAGTACAGATTTGCTGTTCTCTCTCATTGAAACAGTTCCTTTCAGATATTTGCATGTCCCAATCCCCCATTTAAAAATAAGGGCTCAGCTCAGATGTCATCCCACCAGGGAGGCCTTTCTCCTGACCTTTCTATCTAAAACATCACCTCCTATCACCAATCTTCACTTCCCTTGATTTGTCTTATAATACCTACCACCATTTGATCCTTACATATTTCACTTGCTAACAGAATCCTTAGCATCTGGAACACTGAATGGCATGTAACAAACAGGTCATCGGTAAGTTTTTAATGCATCACTACCCAAAAAAAGGGGAGGAGATGGGAGGAAGGAAGGAAGTGAAGATGTCAACAGCCTGCCAGCTGCTTTTGTATGACCCACAAAATAAAGTTTTTTTACACTATGAAATGGCTGGGGAGAAAAAGGAAGAATAGTACTTTGTAACATGAAGAGTTTATGAAATTCTGATGTCAGTGCCTATAAAACAGGTGTTGTGCATTTACATGGTTACTTTTCCTACAGTTGCAGAGCTGAGTAACCGCCACAGAGGCTGTTTGTGGCCCAGCGAGCCTAAAATATTTGCTGCTTAGCCCTTTGTAGGAAAGGCTTTCTGGCCCCGATAGACACCATCTGCAGGGTCTTATACATTGCTCTTGGGAGTGAATATTGGTGCCACCACTTTGGGATGCAATTTGTCACCACAAACCTAATCATTTATGTAGTCGCTTACCTAGCAGTTCTTGCTATTTACCCCTGAGAAACTCCTGTACCTTTAGAACAAGAAACATAAGAATATTCATAGCAGCACTGTTCACAAGAAACCTCACAGACAATCCAAAAGCCTGTTAATGGGGGAGTAAAAACTTTACTGTAGTATGGCATACACAGTGTGGATGGGCCTTAGTAATACGTTAACACAGCGTGATTATTATGCTTTTCATAATGAAAAAAACTGAAAATGTCTTTATGGATTACATCTACGTGCAAGAAAACTATACAAAGGACATGAAAGAAATGCACGATTCAGGTTTACAGTTACCTGTGCATCAGGGGTGGGGCATAGAATAGGAAAGATCCTAAGTTTCCTATATTATTGCCAATATCCTAGCTCTTTTGGAGGATGATGGGTTTGCAGGCCCTTACTATATTGTTATTAAACAAAAATTGATTAGTTAGTGATGGATAATGAGAGTATGACCAGGGATTGTGATGAATCTAATTCTGTGCATGTGTGTGCATGTGTGGGGGGGTGCATGCACAAGTTCCACCAAACTTGACCTCTAGTCTTCACACTTTTAAGAACTAGCTGTGTGATTTTGGGACATTTACTTTGGTTCTCTAGACATGTATTTCTTAAACAAAATATAGAGTAAGGGCTTGATCATTTCTAAGGAGCCACTCAATTCTAAAGTTCTATCTGTGGTTCTATCACATAAGTTAGCAGTAAGATTTGTTTTCAGTTCACCGTAGAGGCAAATGTTGAACAGAAATAAATGGATCATTTAAAACATTAGGTTTTGGTGGCCAAACATTCATTTAGGGATTCAAAAGCCAATTACCCCCTCCACGAAGTAAGTAATCCACCTACCCACTTATGATGCAGAGTGGTGCTCTTGATTTAATTGCTAGCTGCTGCATTCTTTTTGTAGCATCCCTACAATTAAAGAAGCTTTAAAGTAAGGCAGTGAACCAGTAAAAATGTCTCAAACATGAGTAAGTGATGAGGCCCCTATCTACAGAACAGCTGCTTGCCTGCATTTGTCATGAGGTTCTGGGAATTATTGGTGCCATACCATAGCTCCCATAAATGTCAGTTGCCTGAAGAAGCTCAGAGTGTCTCTCTTGAAGTACCAGGCTGGCCCAGCTGGCCCTCTGTTATTGCCTAGTGCTATGATGTGGGGAAAGAACATAATGGCACATCCAATTGCCTTGATTCTAATCACTGTATCAGTACAGAGAAGAACGTAATTTACAGATTGATTGTTGGGACATGCAAATTTACAGATATGTTGCCAGTGCCTACTCTTGGGTAGCCAAGAATTAAAACCTAGGGCAATATTTCTTTTTATACATTTAAATACCCAAATCTTTGGGATAACTATAGCTGGAAGGGGTGAGAAACAGGCACTCTTGTTGATAGATTCCAGTACATCTGTTCCCATTGTAGTTTCTTGCTTGAGAGTTATCTCCGCATAGAGGGCCTGGGTTATGGCTGATTGTCCTGAGAAAAAAATCCTGATCCAAGCAGGGTCAAGTTGATTGTCTCCCCCTGAAATATGGAGTTGGGTTCTGGAAACAATATCTAGTCTCTACTGAGTATGTTGGTTTCTAAGTCCTAATCCTGGGTCTGGTTATAGCTCTAGTCCTTTGTAATGACACTGGAGTCCTTATAAAATATTCCTCTTTTCCTTTAGGTTGTTTGACTGGCTCTCTTAGACTAAGGAGGCTCTAAATATATCTAGTGACTCTCCTGTATTTCTTTCTCCTTTCAGTAAAGAAAGTCTGAGACTCTACAAAATAGTTCTATAGTTTATAAAATAATTTCATGTTTTGATTCAGAAATAGCTCTGAGTAACTCATTATTTTCCACATTACCATTATGATACGTTTATGGTTGGATGTGAGTTTAAATTTGACTACTTCAATGTCTCATTTTATAAGTAAGAAAACAGAGGCCCAGGAAGGCAAACTGATTTGTCCATAGTCTCACAGTTATTTAGGAAGCAGAGAAATACTACTTAAGGCTTCTCACTCCTGATATATATACTTTTGAGTAATGCCGTTTCCTCCTGTAATTCTGCTGTGAAGGGGAAGAAACACAAAAAAGGACTGTAAGATAATGACAAACAAATGCTACAGTGTTCAAATATATTGAGTTCTCTATCACGAGGTTCCATGTGAAATACCACTATGAGTCTTATTTGTCTTTAAAAGGCTGTCTTATCTTCAAGAGAGAGGTGGACAGTGAAGAACGTACTGGCAAGATTTTGCCACGTATCAGTAAATCTTTGCTGTTGGTTTTAGATGAATGATTCTCCAATGGAACACCTGCAACTCTATAAGTCTGGCTCTCAACAGTCTATGTTAGACCATAGAGTTTAGGGAATTTTTAGGGTTACACAAAGTCCAAACTGTATCAAGCTAAAAAACAAAGCTGAGAAATTTAAAATACACTAAAATGTAGGCTTAAGAGCCAGGCGGAACACGGACTGGGGATTCTCTTGTCTTCATCAACTGCCTGTGGTGTCCAGCTAAGGAACTTCCCATGCAGGAAGGCTCACTGACTTCATGTTGACAAAAGCATACGTATGAAACTTCTCTTGATGTAAGCATGTGAAATTGTCAGTAGTCATATGAGCTCCAGACCTGAGTCTGGCCCCAATACCACATCTGAATTGAGAAGATTCTATGAATGTTGTAATCACAGTGCTCTTTCTCAAATGTTGACCCTTCACACTCTGCGTATTAAATACAAACTGAGGGGGATTTAACGAAGGGCTAGTCATGATCCAGATAGTCCGGACGTTCAGGTGACCCCGAAGAAGGAGGTAAGCCAGCTTTCAGCCCCTCTCACCTCTTCTTACTACTTTCTTTGTAATTCCTCTGTTCAAATTCTTCTGGTGCCTTATGTTGCCAGTGCCTACTCTAATTACCAAAAAAAGTACCAATTAAACCACTTTGCACTAAAGTGTCACTGGATTTTAGAAGACAGAGCCTAGAAAAGGTAATGATTAACATAACAGCTTGAATTTCTGCGGGTATAATTTTAGACTTTATGTTGCCTGGATGGGAAAAGTATATTTCTACCACTTGGGCCGAGAGAGCCCATACGGTGCCTTTGTGTGAAAGAGATAAAGGTGCCCTTTTCTTCATGAATGCAGACATGAGCCAGGGCCTGTGGCTTCTGAGTGGAGCGCGGATTGACTTTAGCTCTGACTCGTTAGTCTGGCCGCCCTTGTGCACGGGACAACGCACCCAACTGTATGACCAGCTCAACATGCACACACACGCACAGCTTGTGCGAGGATGGGGCTTCTTTGATATTTTTGCCTCGTTCTTTACCCCATTTCCCTCTTGTTCTTGCTTTCTTTCTCTCTCTATATTCCTTAAGAGAAGTGAAACACAAGACTTTCATAGAAAATAAATTAAGAATAAATTGGTCATTATTTCAAACCTAACCTAATTAAGGACAAAAGATCCTAAGCATCCATAGTTTGGCCTCAAATTATCTCAGCTTTTTACCTATACCTAGCAGTAACTCCACATATATACATATATGTGTATATATGTATATTTATATATATTTATAATATAATATATAAATTATATACTTATATTCTATATATTATACATATTTTATTTACACACATAACTTGGTGAGTTATTTTATATATGCAAAAGTTTACTTATATCCAGACTTATATGTATAATTACGTACTTATACTATATATTCTATATAGTTACATTATAATTATATGCTTTAATATATAATTATATATCATATATTATGTTTTATGTTATAATATAATATATAGAATATAATTATAAATAATTTTCTGTATATATAAAATTTTACATATACATATAATTGCTCACCAGTTATTTTAATCCTAAATCCCAGCAATATTTTCTATGTTGCTTTAAATAATAGAGCAGCATATAAAAATAATTCCGTATATGAGGGTATACATTTAAATTAATACCATTTCATGAACATCCTTAATTAGGTAAGCTAATCCACCCGAGTACGGAACTCTGCGTCTGAGCTGGAACTGACATTCGGGGATATGATGTTAAATCAAACCACAGCAATGGGATTTACGGAGATCACTTTGGACGATGTGCAACTGTTTGTGTCAAACAGGAACACATAGGCAGAGGGCCGTGGGCAGCACGCGATTCGAAGACACTGCTGTGTGCTCGCAGGTGCATGAGGATTCTCAGAGAAGGTCACCCTGGTCAGGGTCTCCCCGGGCTGTGCCCCTCACCAGCTCCACTGCCCTCCTGGCCAGCCTTGTTCCCCATGCCTGGGAGCTGCCGAGCTGCCTCAGAGGGGTTTGTGAGGCTGCCCCACGGAGGCTCCCCCAGCACCGCAGCTTGCGTGAGCATAAAGATGCACGCATGCCTGCTGCAGTGTCTTCAAAACTGTCACTTCTTTCCCAGGAGCATCTGCCAGACCAGAGAGGAGGCAAGAAGCCCCGAGTTTTTCACAGAACTAGTAGTGGTGCTGCCAATCTACTCTTCCAGGAAATTCTATTTACAGCTTTAAACACGACATTTTATTCCTGTTTCTCATTTACAAAAATTTATATTTCTCTACCATTTTTTCACATGCAAACCATGCCATGGGCTTGACCATATGGTAATGGAATAGCCTTTTATTATACCTCATGAATAAAGAACTTCAATCTTTCCATTTTCAGATTCAAAACAGAATTTCAAATTCAAACAGAATTTGAAAATATCACTTAAATTTACCCTCGACATCTTTCGGAATAAGGAGGGCTGCTCACCTACCACCATCCATTACAGGGGAGTAGTTCAGTGAAGATTTGTCCATCTCAAAAAAGAGATGTTGATTGTAGCTATTTTTTTTTTCTGTTGTGGTAACAATCACAGATGTTGACTGTTTACAGACATCTCTAAATTGGCCAATATATGTAGACAGACAGAATATTCATTAAAAATATACATGATCGGGGGCGCCGGGTGGCTCAGTCGTTAAGCATCTGCCTTCGGCTCAGGTCATGTGGGATCAAGCCCCGCATCGGGCTCCCTGCTCCGTGGGAAGCCTGCTTCTCCCTCTCCACTCCCCCTGCTTGTGTTCCCTCTCTTGCTCTCTCTCTCTCTCTCTGTCAAATAAATAAATAAAAAATCTTAAAAAAATACATGATCATATTTGATAATTCAGGAGGTCATGGATTGTAAGATAGACTATTATTTTATGCAACACTTATTAAGAAAAAATAAAACATCTTAAAAAATGCTTTTAATTTCATTTAATTCCATGACTGATGCATCCTTGTCAAGGAAAAGAAGTGCAAGGAACTGGGTAAGGCGCCCTCGAACTTCTTCACCCTGAGTCCAACTCTCCCGAAACACTTTGCAACCGATACACAAACTTGGCTCTGTTTGATGTCATTTATATGGAAAGGGGGAAAAAAAAAGATCAGAATGGTATTGTCCACCTTGGAAGCTTGGGGAAAAAAGAGTTGTAGAAGTACAAGCTGACGACCGTCAAAAAACGATCCAAGGAGAGGGAAGTTTAGTCAACAGACCTGGGGCACCTGGGTGGCTCAGTCGTTAGGTGCCTGCCTTCGGCTCAGGTCGTGATCCCAGGGTCCTGGGATCGAGCACTGCATCGGGCTCCCTGCTCCGTGGGAAGCCTGCTTCTCCCTCTCCTACTCCCCCTGCTTGTGTTCCCTCTCTCGCTCTCTCTCTCTTTGTCAAATGAATAAATAAAATCTTAAAAAAAAAAACCAAAACAGACCCAAGTAGTAAAACGATGCAACAAACAGGCTTAGCTTGATGTCATCAATTCATGTGATTTATGTAATTCCTTCTGTACTGATTCCAAGCTCCCAAATTATCTGATTATGTAGGACTGCCAATAGGGAGAAGAAGCAATCACTTTTGAGCATCAGGATAATTATTTCTCATTATAAATTAATTGACTTTTTAGTTTTATCCACCATTCTACTGAGTTTTAGTTAATGGGTTGCCCTCCTAGCACTTCACCACCTTACCTTCAACAATGAAGGTCTCCAGACAATAATAATGTCACCGGAGTAATGAATATCACCTTATGAGACTTCCCGGGGATGTGTCTGATTTCTCAGGAACACACTAATGCATTTTGCTGCCTTCATACCATTTTTTTTTTTTTAAACAGGATATTAGCACTAGTAACTAAGGAGGCGATGAGGACTGGAGCAGCAGTTAAATGGATGTGAAAATTGTCTTGCATGAAGATAAGACGGATATTAGTCGCTTCTGCTATAGTTACTTCAGTACATGTGACAGAGTGAGGATAGGATACGGGTTAGCTCAGAAAGAATGGGACGAAATAAACTCACATCCTATAAGGAAAAATGTGGAAAGAAGCTGACAAAATTAATAAGGGAAGCCAGAAACGAGGACAATTAGCTATTTTTTTTTCTGTTGTGATAACAATCACATATAAACCACTAATGTCACAGGGACCTTCTTTACTCCTGGATCCCTGGAGAGAATGCTTTATTCCTTGTGATACACCCCGGAGTGTGTGGTAAAGACTAGAGGTTTGATGACACTTGTTTTGTATTTTTCAAAGTACTGTAGTTTCATACCTACATATTAATGTATAAAAACATCTCCATATATATCATTTAATTCAGTACTTCTAAATAACATTAACAGATCTGCAATGGTCAGAGTTCGGGACCTCAACTAACCTCTAATCTCTTATAACCTCTTGCTGAGTCTATACAGCATGAAAATGGCATACTTTGTCAGATTTAGACTTGTTGAAACGAGTTTACATTTTAGTAAAGTGAACCTATACAGTATGATCCATAACCAACTTAATGTAATCTCTCAATGCCACCTGCAGTAAGAATGTACAATCTACAAGTGCTGGTGGAAACTTCTTCAGGGTGAAAGAAGCAAGGTTATAAACCTAATTTCCAGGACCACAACTCTCATTATTACAGTTGGTTGTCAATTATACATACTCACTTGTTTGGAACTTGAAGCAATTATAAAAATTCTGTAAAAGTAACAAGTCTATTAGCTAAGAATTTCAATAAACTTCTAAGTTTTTAACAAGCTACAATTACTATTAACAATTATTTTTATCTTCCTTTTTCTCCAAAAATCTTCACAAGGAGAAAAAAATACATATTTTCATAACTATTTATCTATATGGCTGTGCTTTATTATTATATTTTCTGTAATCAGTGAGAAACATTTATTCATTGATCTCCCCCTATGTATAAAGTCTCTTCATTGTATATAATGTATATTTTTTATAGCACTCATGTCACTGGAAACACTTCTATCATTGTTGGTTTATTCCAGATAATTAAACTGAGCACCTGCCCTTACTGTTGAGTTGTTAAAAGTTGGAGCCAATGATTATTTCCCAGATTTAGATGGGAGAAGGGAAGTTCCCCTGATGATATGTCACCATCTTTTTGTTAGGGGAGTCCTACATGCTTACTCTGAGCTACTGGAATCTGTCTTTATGGGCTTTTTTTCTGTTTGACCAGAGGCTCCATGTTGTCCTTACATCCAAGGGAGAAAACAACACTACAAGCTCATTTTGCCATGTTACCAACTTATTTCAGTGATTCTGTCATTGTCCAAACCAATGTGGAATGTTCTCACTGGAAATGCCTCCACAGCATGGGTCACAGTATATATCAATGATCATGAATTTTTCTTCCTATGAAGGTAGATTTAGATTTTGACAATTGCCAAAAGTTAATTCAGGTCTTAATCTGATGAACAGTATTTTTACTTCTGTCATTTGAACTAGAGTGAAGTCTTACTAAAGATAAGCATTGTGTCTTATACTTTTACACAGTGTCTCATTACTCTAGCATGGCACCAGGAATAAAGTGGGGGCTATAATGAAGTGACAAAGGTGGTGGCCTCCAAAGTGACACAAACCTGGTTTCTTCACTCTACCACTTAATAATTCTTGAATTTAGGCCAGTTATTTACCTAGCCTTAGCTGTCTCACACATCAAAGGGGATGCAACCTACTTCATGAGAGGTTTGTGCCCAGAAAGCACAATGCCCAGCACACAACAGTGTTTGCTAAGTATTAGAACTTTATTATTGTTGCTGTTTATAGGCTTAAAATGTGGACGATGAATGACTAAGATATTGGATAAACAAATAATGTAAATAACATAGGCAAAATCATTTTGTAAGCTGATTGAAAAAGAGACAGCAATATAAAGTGTTTTTAGGAAGTGTTCAAAATTTATCATTGGGGCTAATTCTATGAATATGCCCAATCCAATTTAAATATATGTCAGCATTTAAGTTAGGACTGTCAAAAATGTAAGCATTAATTCTCTCATCTGTAAAATGGGGTGTGACTAGGTGATGAAGACTCTCTTTAGCTCAAAGTTTTGTGAGAGTCTACAAATCATTACCTGATACACAGGACTGTAGGTGTGGTGAAGGGAAGGCAGCAGGAGAGAACTGGAGAGGGCAGAACTGGGTAGAGAACTAGCAGGGTTGGCAGTAGGGGGTCACTTTAGAATGTCCTGGGGCAGCTTGCATTCTTCTGGGACAGAGATACAGATTATAGTAATTGCTCATCAAATATGAAATCCGAGTGATGGTTGGAAGGACAGAAGAAGGAGAATGTCTGAAGATCAGATGGGCATCATAAAGAACACCTGAGCCAACATGAATCAACTGCTAGCAAAATAAGAGATTAGGATCCAGGTCTATCATTTGCTACCAAATTACAATATTTGCGTTTTAAAATAAAGTCCTCATGCATAAGCCTTCCTCAGATTTAAATAAGCTATTAGATTTTGAAAATGTGTGGGCTGTGCTAGTTACAATTCTTACTCCAAGGCCATACAAGTTAATAGTTTCACAAAAGAGAAGATTTTAAATTAGGTACAAAGGTTTTGTTAAGCCAGAATTTCCCAGTGTGTGTACCAGAGACTTGGAGAAGCATCATATCATATCACACTAGTTCTGTTATATGCCCGCAGTGTATTTTAACAGCACATTAGGAAAAAACAAACACAAAATTTTATGGATATTGTTGCTTTGGATAAGAATAAGTTAAAAAAAAGAAGTTGACTGAAAGACAAAAAGAAGGGGCACATGCACCCCAATGTTCATAGAAGCAATGTTCACAATAGCCAAACTGTGGAAGGAACCGAGATGCCCTTCAACAGACGAATGGATAAGGAAGATGTGGTCCATATGTACAATGGAATATTACTCAGCCATCAGAAATGATGAATACCCACCATTTGCATCGACATGGTTGGAACTGGAGGGGATTATGTTAAGTGAAGTAAGTCAAACAGAGAAAGACAATTATCATATGGTTTCACTCATAAGCGGAACATAAACAATAGCACAGAGGGCCATAGGGGAAGGGAGGGAAGTCCAAAGGGAGAGAAATCAGAGAGGGAGGAGGATGGGGGGGGAGGTAACAGGGTGATGGACATTGAGGAGGGTACGTGCTGTGATGAGCACTAGGTGTTATACTTAACTAATGAATCATTGAACACTGCATCAAGGACGAATTACGTACTCTACAGTGGCTAAATAAATGAACATAATAAAAAAAAAGGAAAGACAAAAATACTTCTTAAATAAATAAATTAGTTGTCTGTGGGCTGGCTTTGCAAAACTTGTGAAGATGATAAATCACTAAAGTTTGGGAAATTCCGACTTAAGATAATAAATGATTTATCTATCAGAAATTGCTATAGATCAACATATATACTAACCTTAACAAATTTATAACTTTTTCTCATTTTAATAATTCAAAGTCTCAGAAATAACTTGGCTACTCATATAATGCTATGCTAGATTATTTGAAATAATTTTACACATATTTATAATACTATAAGCTCCCCACAAGCAGATGTTATGTTCAATGTGTTTTCTATTGTGTCCCCAGGGCCTAGCACATAATATGCACTAATAAATACTAGTTAAGTGAGTAAACAATTACATAAACTTAAGTAAACACATTAAAATTCTAAAAATTGTACCCAGGGGATAACATAGAATAATAAACACAGATATTTGATATGAGTGGGAAATGACTCACATTCTGTCTAATGTCTGAAAGAAGTCTATCACAGCTACCATTAAAATTGCTGCTAATCAAATCATAGTTATTCAAACTGAAATTAAAAAAAGCCTAATGACCAGAATTAGAAAGGGATTATGAACCACATCAATTAAGGATCTACTGAAGGAACTGGGAAGTCCAAGTGCCTACTTAAAGATTATGTTAAAAGAGATGGATTTGTAAGGTATTTCAGAACTTATTTTTTTCTGCATATTTATTAAAGACATTCAATATTCCTAAATAATTGCAGTGAGAAACTAAGAATCTAGAGTTAAATTTGATGTTAAGGTAACATGCTTTATGAAAGGCAAATGGTGGAAGATTTGTATTTTTGTCAAAAATGATACTTCTATGATATAAATAAATGTGTTTTTTTGTAATTTTGTTAAAGGAAACGGGATTTGCATACTTATATAATTTGCATGATTTTTATGTTTTAGGAATCATTTGCACACTGAATATTTTCTCACTACGACACAAGAAATTAACATCCCCTTTAAAGCAAGATTATCATCGAGGAACATCTTTTTTTTTTTTTAAAGATTTTATTTATTTATCTGAGAGAGAGAGAATGAGAGATAGAGAGCATGAGAGGGAAGACGGTCAGAGGGAGAAGCAGACTCCCTGCTGAGCAGGGAGCCCGATGCGGGACTCGATCCCAGGACTCCAGGATCATGACCTGAGCCAAAGGCAGTCGCTTAACCAACTGAGCCACCCAGGTGCCCCGAGGAACATCTTTAATAGAGTTGCAGGCCTATTAAAACGTCATGGGACAGGAACACTGAAAAAGAAAGCCTTAACACACTGACTACTTTTGGACATAGTTTTCCTCTTTCCTTCATCCCATTACTATGAAAGGGAGAGCAATCAGTACGAATAGGACCATGTCTGTAGAACTACAGGCAAATTGGACTGGCACCAAAAATTCATTTTAATGACATTGCAAACAGAGTCAGATGCTCAATGGGGCCATGACAGTCCATCCAAATGTTTTTATGAGGTTTCTGCCCAGGGCTTGAAATGGGGGAAAGAAAATATCACTGGTTTTAACAATAAATATCCAAATCCAACTTCTTTCTAATTTCTTAAGTCGCTGTAACTATTATCCCCTTTTACTTTCCACTACTAACCAAAAATATCTAAGCAAGATTGCAATTACTGACAACCCATGAATAACAGCATGATGATAAAAATCTCAGCATCCACAGAAGCTTCTGAACTAGCTGGGTTCTTGCCCACCTAATGATACACAGACCCTAGTGATGTGTTGCCAAAATGGAGGAAATTCTCCCATGTTATATGGGAGTTGGAGTATTTTACTTTCAAATACAAATGAAGATTAGGATTTCAAAGTACTAAAAATTATTATATATGGGGAATCTGAATCTTTTAATAAACAGAATCTAGAGCTTTCAAAGAGAAGACAGAACTTGAGGAGAGTGGAAGTGTTGGGAATATGATGCTAACAGATTAATTCTCTTTTCAGAGAATAAGTATGTGTTCCTTTTTGATTTTCTATGTAATATGTAATTCAATTTTTTCTCTAATCTTACCTTCCTTTAGCCTTTGTAAATGGAATGGGAGAGTGAGGGGAAGAGAAAAAAGAAAGACTTATTATAAAGTCAATACTGATACAAAAGTAAGACAGAGTAGTTAATAAAAGTAGTGGTTTACCAGCTCTCATCAAACAAAACTTCACATAACAGAGCCTTTAAAAATCACTTGAACAGGGCGCCTGGGTGGCTCAGTTGGTTGAGCAACTGCCTTCGGCTCAGGTCATGATCCTGGAGTCCTGGGATCGAGTCCCGCATCGGGCTCCCTGCTCAGCGGGGAGTCTGCTTCTCCCTCTGACCCTCCCCCTCTCATGCTCTCTCTCTCATTCTCTCTCTCAGATGGACGAATAAATAAAATCTTTAAAAAATAAATCACTTGGACTATGATTTTCTGTATAGACAAGCAGAACGGGGGCTATGGATAGGAATGATTTTGAGAGCATTTCAAAGAGCTTCGTTTGAAAATATCTTCCTCATATATGGAGTCCTCTTGTTATTCTTTTTGAAATGGAGATACACTGGAGGAGGTAATGTATTACATTGATATGTTAGAGTCATATCAGATCTCTCTTCTTCTATCCAAGGGAGAACATTCCATAAGGCTCTGAAAATAAGGCCATGAGAAAGAAGAAAGGAGCAAGACAAAATGTAAAGGAAAATGTTGTTCAAGCTGGCCTGGAATGGCAGTTAATAATTGGCAAGAGTGATTCAGGAGTCTGATGAATAAACCCAGTAACATCATTGATGATTATTACGAAGACATAACTCATTATTTGTGCTTTACAACAATCAGCCAACATGCTAATGTTAAAGTAACCACCTTTTCCAAATTTGTCCCAAGTTTACTAACTTATGTTGACATAGTGCCCTTTTACAAGTACTTGGTAGGCAACCTGGGCAGTTAATTAATATGTTTTGGGGTCTGTAATTTACTCTTAAAATACATCCACAAAGACAGTTTGATATAATTTCATGTATATGAGATAGATGATACCCAAGGGTTGATCTAAGCAAGAACATACACACCATAGGAGGGTGGCTAGTATTTTGTGAAAAGACCAGATTTCACAGGTGGACAGCATGTAAGGTATATTTATCTCTGCTCAAGGCCTCATGTTTTGTTAATGAGCATAAATACATTGAATTGCTAGTTACATTATAGGGGGTGGGTTTTTTTTAGTGGTGAAATTACTGGTGTTCACCAAAGGTGACTGGTGAAAATAATTTAGAGACTCTCCCTACTCTTGAATCAAAAGGATAAAGGATAAAGTCTAGGGAAACCTTTATTTTTTTATTTTTCATAATGGTGACTGAGGCTGGAGGCTTAAATCATTCTGCTTCATCCATTGAATTAGAGGATTCTGGTTGTTGGATCCCAATTATAAACTCAGTCCTGCTTCTGGAATGTTTTCATATTTGGTCTAAGAAAATCGTCCATACACCGGGCAGCTGGAACATGTAAAGGGATAAAGAGCTTGGACTTTCAAGCTTACAGAACAGGTTGTATAGACAACTTTTGAGCCCCCTGCTAATAACATCTGTCTTCTAACTCTAGGAGGGGCAGACTTGTCTCACACTTGTTACCTAGTACCAAGTTAGAAATAGTTACTCATGCTTACCTGTTTATCTCAAACTATTGCTGGCTACTTCTATCTACTCAAAGAGCCAAAGTAGCAAAGGTCTGTTCACAGCAGTGCATTTGTTAGTGCCAACTATATACAGACACTGCTGGATTCATTAGTGAACAAAGTAGTCATCCTGGATCACAGCCTAGACTCTAGTCAACCAGAAATCAGAAACATGGGAAGAAAATTTTAAAATACTACTACTAATAATAATTTACATTATTTTAATTATAAGAACGAGAGTTTCTCAGAATGTTTCAATCTATTAAAAGGGAAAAGTGATAAATTTATGCCATTAAAAGATAAGAAAGTCTCTCATTCAAACCCATATTCTTTAAATGAATAGTTGTCTTACAGATGCACCCATAGATAATAATGTGTTTCAACACTCATTGGCTGTTTGAAAATATTAAAACCTGTGTCAGTGTTCACAGGTCTCTGACATTGGAACACTAATACCTCTCAGGGTTGTTGTAAGTAATAAACGGAATACTATAGACGAAAGCTTCTATCACATTACCTCTTACACAGAGTCAATGATAAGCACTAAGAATGATGACATCCTTTAAATAAAAGGGAAACATTAATTGATATTTAAAATTTATAGATTTCAATAAATTTGAAAGTCATGTTTTGAAAAACTATTTGCTTCTATGGTATTAAATTAAGGGATTAAAATTAAGTAAGGGTTTCTAGGTTAGGATGGTGAATAAACACTGGCATTTAAATTTCTTCCTTCCTAAAAAATTCGAGTGTAGTGTATATTATATGCACACATACTCTGTGTGTGAGAGAGTAAAAGGGAGAGCTATTAGTGACTACTCGAGGGCAAGAGCACGCCAGTGGGTCTGTGCTGGGCATGCCAGGACATGTGGTACCTCTACCCCAGAGTAAAGTTTAAAGTCAACCAGACCCTGTCACTCTTAATAACAAACACAGCTAATAATTATGAAGAACCCGAGGAAAGCTGAGGGACATAGAAATCAGGAAAAAAACAACAGGAAAATGAGAATAAAGAAATTTATTTATTTACTTATTTATTTTTAAGATTGTATTTATTTGACAGAGAGAGACACAGTGAGAGAGGGGACACAAGCAGGGGGAGTGGGAGAGGGAGAAGCAGGCTTCCCGCGGAGCAGGGAGCCCGATGCAGGGCTCGATCCCAGGACCCTGGGATCATGACCTGAGCCAAAGGCAGACACTTAACGACTCAGCCACCCAAGAGCCCCGAGAATAGAGTAATTTAGATAAAACAAAAGAATAAAGAAAGATAAACATCTTTATCCTTAAGAGGCAAGGAAATGCTGTGCATTCATGAAGCAATGCTAGAATGCCATTATGAAGGGAATTTTTCAGGAACAAAAAAAGAGCTCTTTGAGGAAGCCATGATGAAAAGTCACTCTAGAGAGAAGAGAGAAATCGGAAGAGACCAAATCACAAACAGAACAATAGAAAGAAGTGTAAGGAGTTTCCAATGTGAAAGGCAAGTAGTGAAATTTCAGAACATCTGGGACAAAAAGAATATTCTAACTTCCAAAGAGAAGGGTAGGTCACATTAAAGGGTCATGAAGCGACCACAGGGTGTGCCGTGCTGGAGTGAGACAGAGAAACCAGGATAGGGGAGATGGGGAAAGTGGGAAGCATGAGCTCCAGCACAGGGAGAGATGAGGACTCTCGCAGCACAAGGACAGGGGTGTGGTGAGGCGAAGCTTCACGAGGACGGCATGCCCCAGACACAGACAGCGAACGCTTCGGATTGGACAATGTGGAAAACATCAGCGAGATGCCCACGACAATTTTACAGTCTTTTAAGAACTGCGAACAGAATAGGTCAGATTCTGTCCTGTGCTTGACTTGCCTCAGCATACACTGAGCGACTTCCTGCCCTCACCTCCGCACCCCTGTCCACTAAGGTGTTCCTTTGATGTCCCAAAGCATGCTGCCTTTTCATGGCCTGAAACCTACATCCAACCAAGAGGGCTTTGAGGCACAAGGGCCAAACGTGGTTCCAGGGAAGATAGAATGAAATAGACGTATAGCCAAGCAAAGAAGAAGCAATGATGATGGTGGATGATGATGATGATGATGTAGCAAGTTCTTGCCTAGTCTCACCTTTCAATGTTGATTTTCTTTGCTCAAAAATAGGAGTAAAAGCAGGACATGAGATTAATAATTATGTGAAGGGAGCTCAGCCCGAACAGAGTCTTCTGTCCATAAATGCAATAAGGAGATTTTTGACAACTTCATTACTTCCTCACTCTTCACAAACAGGACACCTGTCAACGTGTGGCAGTCATTTGCAGGGCACTGATGAGCTTCAGGGCTTCTAAGTCCAGGAGATATGATTCCAATATCTGCCAGTTTAGGCAACATGGAATGGGTGCAGTTTATTTTAACTTTCTTGGTTGCATCAGTGAGACCAAGATAAGATTAAAAAAAAAAAGAAATTAGCTGCTATATGAGCTATTCCTAACAAAATTGCCAGGAACCTTCTGATATGGAAATGGATTTCCTCAGAAGGAAGGAAAGATGACCCACAAAACTGAAAAAGGCAGGATTTGGAGACAGAAACCCACACATAGGGGCTTTAAGTCAGGCAGAAGAGAAGGAATTCTAGTGTAGACTGGCAAAATGATTCCTGTGCTTTCTGGTTTCTGATCACAAAGCAACGAGCTGACTTAGCTGGATTTTCCAAGGTGTTTTTCTCCCCCTCCTGCCTGATGGAGGAGCTGATTACAGTGGACTAGATGAGAGTTTCAGACCCCAGATATCAGAGGCACCAACGACACTCCCTTGCCACAGACAATGGGAAGCCATTCTTGGCTCCTGAGGAGGCATGGGGGGGTGGGTCACATAAGAAAGGCATTGCTTCTTAGCACCAGAAGGCAGTGTGTTTAAAATTCTGTCTAGGGGCACCTGGGTGGCTCAGTCGTTGGGCATCTGCCTTTGGCTCAAGTCATGATCCCAGTGGGATCGAGCCCCGCATCGGGATCCTGCTCAGCAGGGAGCCTGCTTCTCCCTCTCCCACTCCCCCTGCTTGTGTTCTCTCACTATCTCTCTCTGTCAAATAAATAAATAAAATCTTAAAAAAAAAATACTGTCTAGGTAGGTGTGTTGAAATATTTGGAGGTGGGTGCTTTTGCATGTGGGGTGCCATTTTGGAAGCTCCAGAGGAGATCCTGAGGGGCCGGTTACCACTCTTCAGCCATTTCTTCTTGATTTTCCATGGCATCCTGCATTCCCTCCCGGGCCCCGTCCGGTGGCGTGGGCCTCACCCGACCTCCTACAGCTTTCCTCTCCTCTTCTTGATTTAAGTTCAAAAACCATTTGAGAACTTTTGTAGTATTAACCTATCACTGTGACTGACACACAATGAAGAGATTTGAAAGAAAGCCTGGCAGGGGAAGCCATCTGTGGAATAAGAGCGTGAATCCAGAAGGGAGTTTTGGGCAAGTGGGTAATCAGTTACAGAGAAGAGCTCTCTTTTTGGGCTGTGTTTGATCAGTGAGTTGGTTCCTAGATTTTCAATTGAAGCTGTATGAACAGAATTGAATTCAAAGATTTATACTGATTGTGAGGAACTGAAATAGCTGAGCGCGTGAGGCAGGAGTTACTGAGTGATTACAAAGGTTTTTTAACAAAGACAGTTTGTGAGAGGTCAGCAGAGAGGAGAAGATGTGCCTGAAGAAGACACGGAGGAGAGCTATTCTGCGTGCGGGTTAACAATAGAGGAGGTGTGCTGGGGCAGGAGACAGATGAGGGAGAGAAAAAGCTGGTGATGAGAAAAAATAAAAATGAGCAGAGGGAATAAAATGGAAGAAGCCAGTGTTTTGAGGCTTACACTTTAGGCCGTGAATTCATCAGAGAAATAGTTCATGACATCTGGGAACACGGAGGGATTGGAAGCGTAGCAGCACCTGGCCTGCGAATGTTAATAAGCCTAACAGAGAATAGGGGAGCAGCATGTGTCCTCGTTTCTAGCTGGTTTCCTTGCAAAAAAAGGGAAGAAGAAGGCACTATAAGCACACTAAATATTCCGGATGATCCCCAGTACAATTCCATTCAATCTTGTTACATTCTCACACCAGATTTTGTTAGATTTGGTGTAAGATGTTCCATTGACAGTGTGACTAGATATTGGTGATAGAATTTTAATTATCCTAAAAGTCGGGCTCTAAGCCTAAGGGACGACTAACCTAGGTAGATAGGAAATACACAATTTATCCTATAAACCTCTCAGAAAATTATATTAACTCGTAGTTGAATTTAGAGCTAAGACTGATAATTGCCTAATGCTTTAGATGCTGATTTCATTTAAAATGTGTTTGCTGATTAAAAACCCCAAGGCATTATTTGGACAATTAAGAAGTAAATAGTTTACCGCAAAAATGCTGTCCAAACCACAGATAATGAATTAGAGCTGGGTAAGGAAGTTTTGATGATAATGATAATGAAAAGATATGAATAAGAGGTGCTCATTTCAGAGATCATATTAGCGACCATACTACAGAATCCAAAATGAGGAGCAGTGTTTGAATGGATGCATGTAACCATGCACACATGCACACGCACAGACACAAAGTAACTAGGAACTCTGGCTCTGAATCATACAACCCTAAGAAGTCAATCTCCATAACTTACTGAGATTTACTGTGTGACTCAGGACTTAGTATCTCTGAGCTTTAGTTTCCTCATCCAAAAAAAGGGAAGTGGGTATTATTACCTACTCTGTGGGGTTGTTGTGAAGGACTGGATGATGGATGAATTAATGTGTGTAATCTACCTAGAATGGTGCCTGATGTTCAGTTTGTTCTCAATAGTAAATACAGCTTCACTATATAACGCAAAGTCTTTATGACACCTTTCCTAACATGTTAGTAATTCATACCTGTAGCTGGTAAGCAATTTTTATTTTTGCTTTTCATATTTTCAAAATTTCCTATATTGAACACTACACTAAAAACTCTTAGACAAATAATAAAAAAAGGCTTAATATTTTACAAAATAAATGTTGCACTGCTGCTCAGAAGGTAAGAATAAATGTAGCTGGAATTGTGAGTACTATACAGAGGTGTCCGGAGCTAGGTGTGGTAAGGAGAGCACGACAATGGCCCCCGAGACTCCTGCCACCCCGCACGCACTCCCTGCATGGGCCCTGCTCCTTGAATGTGGGGGATCAGTGAACATGATGGGTGTCACTTCTGCAAGTAGGTCACTAGGTATGGCAAAGGTAAAGAGATTTTGCAGATGTAAGCAAGGTCCCCAATCAGTTGACTTGAGTTAATCAAGCAGGTAATTATCCTGGGTAGGCATGACCTAATCAAGTGAGCTCGTGCAAGACAGTCTGGAGACCAGAGAGATCCACTAACGGCCAGGTCTCCAGAGAGATCCACTAACGGCCAGGCTGTGAGAGGGACTCACCGCTGGGACCTGGGAGCAGCCTCTAGGAGCTGAAAGCAATCCACAGCCAATGGCCAGTCAGAAAATGGGGTCCTCAGTCTTAAAGCCACAAGGAACTGAATTCTGTCAACAACCCGAATGAACATGGAAGAGAATACTAAGCCTCAGAGGCGATCACAGCCCTGCTGACCCCCTTCATTTCAGCCTGGGAGACACTTCAGGGGATGAGCTCATTGGTGGCTGACTCCTGACTGGAGTTAACAGTGAGAAAATAAATTGTAAGCTGCTAAGAAAATGAATATGCTAGAGAAGGAACTGCTTTGCTTGCTGGGGGGTAGGGTATACAAGTAGGCATGGTGGGGGAGGTTCATGATACTTTCCACCAGGACCCACGCACACCACGAAGAGACTCATTTCCTTGCTGCTTGCACTTCCCTACGGAAACTTCTGAGAAGCATGATAATAAATAAAGTGATATTACTGAGGGCAAGTGCTTAGGAACTTGAGGAACAAGCTTTCTATAAATATTAGATTAAAAAGACATGAACAGCTTTTACCATTATAGAGGATAATAGAATTTGATCAGCTAAATCCCGGGCTTTATAAAGCACAAATTATGTAAACAAGCTTAATGGCTTTTTGATAAAACTACAAAACTAGTGCTATGAAGAATACAGGAGGTGTTCCTTATTTGGACTTCAAACTTCACACGCTGCCGCACAGATGCTTACTGAAATTTTAAAAAACTAAACATGAATGCAAAGAGAGTTATAAAGAACATGAATTAGAGTACAGAATATTAAGAAAAACACTGTTTTTGATTTACGGATAAGTAGTAAGTTTCCGAGGATAATGACTGGATCTAGCTTTATTTACTATTATTATTAATCATCGGGCAGAAAGAACCAAACGAAGCTTTAAATATGAAAGTTTGAGGGTTCTAGGAAAAGATGCTGGCGAACATCTCAAAACAGAAATAGAAGCTTACATGTTAAAAAAATGTACCGATAACAGAGGTAAATATTCAAAATATATGACAGTTTCTGTTCACGACAATTGTATTTACAATAGCAAATTCTCATAGAGAGGACGGAAGTGGAGAAGGAGGGTAACAACGAGTACATTTTTGTGCGCTAAGACTTAAAAAAGAAAACCGGGCTTTGGCTTGCATAGAATGATGTATTCTTCCACAGGGGATTCAGTGAATACATTCTCTGCTCACTACCAACTCCACAGTACTTGGGAGGCTCTGTCATTTAGGGCACCCCCTAATTTCCAAGTGACGTAGCCCTGAACTGCAGATAGTCAAAAGAAGAATTGCAGCGTAGGAGACCTGCCTCATGATAAAAAAATGAAGAGTGCCAGTTCATGTCAAACTTGGCCAAGAAATGAGTAAATTCAAGCTTATTTGAGATAAGAGGATTCTGTCTCTAGATTATTTGACTGCAGGTATACTGTGATATTTTTCTTTCTTGTTCCATGATAATAATGGAATTTTTTCTTTTTTCTTTTTTTTAGAATGGGAGAGAGCATAGAGATCTTTCCACTCCAACTCCTACACTTCATGTACAAGGAAACCGGAAGCCCAGACACAGAGATTAACTGGGGTGCTCAAAGCCCCAGGGGGAATCTGTGCAGTACCCGCTACGGGGCCACTGGCAGAGGCGAGTGAAGGACACGCCCCTTCACTAAACTGCCCTTGGCCTCCTGTGCTCCACCTCATGCAGGTACCCAAGGTGGACACCCGGCAATCTTTGCCAGCTTTCATCTTACCAGCCACAGCCTGGCCACCTCCACTTTCTAAATACCCATGAACCCGATCCCCTCCTTTCCCTGACTGCTACCACCTTACATCTCAGTTTTTTTTAAAATTTTTTTATTGTTATGTTAATCACCATACATTACATCATTAGTTTTTGATGTAGTGTTCCATGATTCATTGTTTGTGCAAAACACCCAGTGCTCAACGCAAAACGTGCCCTCTTTAATACCCATCACCAGGCTAACTCGTCCCCCCACTCCCTCCCCTCTA
>NW_027397074.1:83425864-83427707 GCF_003265705.2 Callorhinus ursinus | reverse complement strand
CCCAGTGCTCAACGCAGAACGTGCCCTCTTTAATACCCATCACCAGGTTAACTCGTCCCCCCACTCCCTCCCCTCTAGAACCCTCAGTTTGTTTCTCAGAGTCCGTCATCTCTCATGGTTCGTCTCCCCCTCCGACTTACTCCCCTTCATTCTTCCCCCCTGCTATCTTCTTCTTTTTTTCTTAACATATATTGCATTATTTGTTTCAGAGGTACAGATCTGTGATTCAACAGTCTTGCACAATTCACAGCGCTCACCATAGCACATACCCTCCCCAATGTCTATCACCCAGCCACCCCATGCCTCCCACCCCCCACCACTCCAGCAACCCTCAGTTTGTTTCCTAAGCTTAAAAATTCCTCATATCAGTGAGGTCATATGATACCTGTCTTTCTCTGATTGACTTATTTCACTCAGCATAACACCCTCCAGTTCCATCCACGTCGTTGCAAATGGCAAGATCTCACTCATTTTGATGGCTGCATAATATTCCATCATGTATATATACCACCTCTTCTTTATCCATTCATCTGTTGATGGACATCTTGGCTCTTTCCACAGTTTGGCTATTGTGGACATTGCTGCTATAAACATCGGGGTGCACGTACTCCTTCGGATCCTTACATTTGTATCTTTGGGGTAAATACCCAGTAGTGCAATTGCTGGATCGTATGGTAGCTCTATTTTCAACTGAGGAACCTCCATACTGTTTTCCAGAGTGGCTGCACCAGCCTGCATTCCCACGAACAGTGTAGGGGGGTTTCCCTTTCTCCTCATCCCCGCCAGCATCTGTTGTTTCCTGACTTGTTAATTTTAGCCATTCTGACGGGTGTGAGGTGGTATCTCATTGAGGCTTTGATTTGGATTTCCCTGATGCCGAGCGATGTTGAGCACTTTTTCATGTGTCTGTTGGCCATTTGGATGTCTTCTTTGGAAAAATGTCTGTTCATGTCTTCTGCCCATTTCTTGATTAGATTATTTGTTCTTTGGGTGTTGAGTTTGATAAGTTCTTTATAGATTTGGGATACTAGCCCTTTATCTGATATGTCATTTGCAAATATCTTCTCCCATTATGTCGGTTGTCTTTTGGTTTTGTGGACTGTTTCTTTGGCTGTGCAAAAGCTTTTTATCTTGATGAAATCCCAATAGTTCATTTTTGCTCTTGCATCCCTTGCCTTTGGCGATGTTTCTAGGAAGAAGTTGCTGTGGCTGAGGTCGAAGAGGTTGCTACATGTGTTCTCCTTTAGGATGTTGATGGACTCTTGTCTCATGTTTAGGTCTTTCAACCATTTGGAGTCTATTTTTGTGTGTGGTGTAAGGAAATGGTCCAGTTTCATTCCTCTGCATGTGGCTGTCCAATTTTCCCAACACCATTTGTTGAAGAGACTGTCTTTATTCCATTGGACATTCTTTCCTGCTTTGTCAAAGATGAGTTGACCATAGAGTTGAGGGTCCATTTCTGGACTCTCAATTCTGTTCCATTGATCTATGTGTCTGTTTTTGTGCCAGTACCATGCTGTCTTGATGATGACAGCTTTGTAATAGAGCTTGAAGTCTGGAATTGTGATGCCGCCAGTTTTGCTTTTCTTTTTCAATATTCCTCTGGCTATTCGGGGTCTCTTCTGGTTCCATACAAATTTTAGGATTATTTGTTCCATTTCTTTGAAAAAAGTGGATGGTATTTTGATGGGGATTGCATTGAATGTGTAGATTGCTCTAGGTAGCATTGACATCTTCACAATGTTCTTCCAATCCATGAGCATGGAACGTTTTTCCATTTCTTTGTGTCTTCCTCAATTTCTTTCATGAGTATTTTATAGTTTTCTGAGTACAGATCCTTTGC
>NW_027397074.1:83400017-83420864 GCF_003265705.2 Callorhinus ursinus | reverse complement strand
CGCACTCAGGCACCCCCGGTCTTTCTGTGACCCCGAGGGTCCTGAGACCACACTGTCCCGCGAGGGTTCCACCCCCCGCTTAGCCACTGCAGCGACGTCCCTCCGCGGAGCCGACTTCTAAAAGGTCCGATTTTGTGCTCCGCGGCTCTAGCACTTGCCAGAAGCGGCCGACGGAGGCCCCCTCCCCCGCCGTCTATCCTCCCGAATATCGCCTCGGATTCACTTCTCCGCGAGTCCTACCTTCCAGAAAGTGGTCGCTTCTCTGTTCAGAGTTGTTGCTGCTCTCTTCTTCGATCTCCTGTTGAGTTCATAGGTGTTCAGAATGGTTTGATCCCTATTCAGCTGAATTCCTGAGACCAGTCGAAATCCAGGTCTCCTACTCCTCCGCCATCTTGCTCTTACATCTCAGTTTTGACGCCTGGATCGCAACAGGGGTTTTTCACCCTTGTATCCCTGTTCTAGGTCTGGGTTTCCTTTGGAGAATCCCATTCACAACTGCCAAAGTCATGCTTTAAAAGTACAGTATCACCACGAGCTTGCTTCTCCCTCAGGACCACGTTGGAACCATGTTTGCATGCCATACAAAGCATTTCATGTTGGTCTATTTCTCCTCCTGTTTTCCAGGCCCCACAACACCTGTTCTTCAAGACTCGGATCATGAGTCCACTGTTTTTGTGGGAGATTTTGCTGGTCCCTGAGTCTAGGGTAGCTGCCTATTCTATGGTTTCCTAAAGTTGTCTACGCAGGCCCTTCATGAGGTTGGTCACTTCCAGACATACCCTGTTCCCCACATCCTGCTTGCTGGCACTTGCCATACTTGGGTGCCTCGCCTCATTCGTTATAGACATTTGCATTGATTTGAAGTCACTCTCCGTCCTCAAATGTTTTATCATTCTCTAGCACCCAAGCAGTCACTTCAACATCCATATGGATAACCCAGTCTTCCCCAAATGCTCTTAGACACTCTTCCTCCACTTACTCTCAATTACATCCTCCTCCTACACGCTGACACATCATTTCATCCCCAGAGACCTGATCTCTACTGAGTTCCCGAGGGCTCATGCCCAACATACCTTTTCCCTGTTTACATCAACCCCTAAATGATATTATCACTTCTCATATATTCATATGCTAACGATTAGCACATTTCTATCTCTAACCCACATATCCTTTTTGAGGTTTTATCCAATTGCAAAACTGGCATCTCAATTTAGATGGTATATAGCACCTCACATTTAACTATGCCAAAAGTGACTTCTTGAGTTTTCTTAAAATCTGTTCTTCCCTTAATTTTCCACATCTCCCAATGGCACTGTCATTCACCCAGTTATTCAATCCATATATTCGGGAGTTATTCTTGATAACTGTCTTTAGCCATCCTCACCCAATCTGTCATCCATCCTGACAATTCTAACTTCAGAACAGATCTAAAATGCATCTCTGTCTCATCACTTAAACTGTCACCACTCTAGTTCAAGGAGGAGATGATGCCTCCCTGGACTTTGACAAAAACTCCAGAACTGGTCTTGGTGTTTCCCCTCTGCCACTCATGCCCCCGCCTCCATGGTAGTTTTAAACAAGACCCTCTCATTCTCCTGCTTAAACGCTCTCCTCTTATTTATTTGTTTGCTTTTTTAACATGTGTTTTATTATTAGTTGTGAAGGCATTTAGCATATCCACTTATTCTCACATGGCACAGTTCCTGATGCATAGTGGATATATAAATAAAAAAATACCTGGAAAAAAGGATCCTAGAGGTATGCTTAAACATTATTTTTTTTTCCATAAAGACTGAAAACATTCACAATCTTTGGGATTTTTTTTTTGGTGTATCATGTTGCCCTTCTATCACCACGCCCACTTCGCTCCCACCCCCATCCATCCTTAACACCAGCAGCTGTTAATCTGCTCTCCATTTCCATAATGTTGTCTTTTCAAGAATGTTATATAAACAAAATCAGACAGTATGCAATCATTTGAGATTGGATTTTTTTCACTCAGCATAATTCTCTGGAGATTTATTTATTTCTGTTGCACTGGATCAACGGTTCATTCTTTTTTATTGTCAAAGAGTATTCCATGGTATGGAGGTACTAAGTCCGTCTAATCATTCACCTGTCAAAGGGCATCTGGGTCCTTTCCAGTTTTTGGCCATTACCAATAAGTCTGCAATGCTCATCTGCATACAGGTTTCTGTGCAACTCTGTCTTCATTCCCCTGGAGTAAATGACTGGCAGTGCAATTGCAGAGTCACGTAGTAGGTGCATGTTGAGTTTTTAAAGAAACTATTGTTATGTGGTACATATATACAATGGAATATTACGCAGCCATCAAAAGGAATGAAATCTTGCCATTTGCAACGACGTGGATAGAACTGGAGGGTGTTATGCTGAGTGAAGTAAGTCAATCAGAGAAAGACATGTATCATATGACCTCACTGATATGAGGAATTCTTAATCTCAGGAAACAAACTGAGGTCTGCTGGAGTGGTGGGGGGTGGGAAGGATGGGGTGCCTAAGTGACAGACATTGGGGAGGGTGGTGTACTATGGTGAGCACTGTGAATTGTGTAAGACTGTTGAATCACAGACCTGTACCTCTGAAACAAATAATACATTATATGTTAAAAATAAAAAAAAGATAGCAGGAAGGGAAGAATGAAGGAGGGTGGAAATCGGAAGGGGAGATGAACCATGAGAGACTATGGACTCTGAAAAACAAACTGAGGGTTCTAGAGGGGAGGGGGGTTGGAGGATGGGTTAGCCTGGTGATGGGTATTAAGGAGGGCACGTTCTGCATGGAGAACTGGGTGTTATACACAAACAATGAATCATGGAAAGCTACATCAAAAACTAATGATGTAATAATGTATGGTGATTAACATAACACAATAAAAAAATAAAAAAAATAAATATAAAGAAACGATTGTTGGGAATTGGGGATGAAAATAAGGATGCTTTGCAAGAGGCATTATGAAGAAGAAATTGAGAATGTAAAAAAAAACAAACAAATATAAAAACAGCTGAGATGACCAAAAGATATCAACAGGTTAAAATTGTGGACCGAAATGAACAATAAAATATTCTAAAAGGGACACAAGTCAAGTCCTCCCTTATGATTCAATATGAAACATAGTGAGAATAAGGGATATGTTACTTATTGATAATGTTAAACAAACAAAACTTGGAGACATCAGTTGACAGTGTGGTCATGATTATTTGGAGGAACTTCTGGTCCAAAAATCAAGGGAGACTCCCTTCCTCTTGTCAGGCCCTAAATTAATTGTGTTTTCATTTCTTTTATCTTTTAAATTAGTAATTGAATTGAAAGTTTAGGATTCCAAAGAAAAGATCTGAATCAGAAGTAATTTTCAACAGTGTCTTTAGTTTCTACCTAAATCTACATCAGATATTACCTGTCAGGGAGGTCCCTTCCCTTAAAATTTTCACTATGTCTGTACAAATTTAAAGTTCTCCTCCATCCCACCCCATCTGTAGGAAGAAAGAAAAAAAGGCTGATCACTGCCAAGATGCTGCTTCTTCCCCAGAGAAGATGTGTTGCTCCCATTTTTAAAATATGTGATATATTCAACAGTGATAATACCTAATTACATTTGGGCCACTGAGAAGTGGGACAGATCTATTCTTTACTAGAAAAGTTATAAAGTAAGGTGTATATACACTTTCTCATGACATACAGTGATAGATATATCAAGACTTCATAGCATTGTTCATGCTGTCATTCCTTCCTCTTCTTCAACATCTATCTCTTGGAACTGCAACAGCCCAAACCAAGCTATGTGGTACCATACTGTCCTATGATGTCAAGTTCACGTTCTTTCCAGATGAAGGAAGGGTTGATGGGTGGTAAAAGGCCAAAGAATGCCTGCTGGCCTTCAGTGTCCCTGACACATTGGTTTTCATAACTATCTTGCATGATAAAAGAAACATATTCTACCTTCAGAAAGTGGTACTGTACTCTTCACTGTCCAGACTGCATTTAGAGTATTGGCTTAAAATATAATCATGTTAAAAAATATATATATATATATAATCATGTTTTGGGGTGCCTGGGTGGCTCAGTCATTAAGCATCTGCCTTCGGCTCAGGTCATGATCCCAGGGTCCTGGATTGAGCCCCGCATCGGGCTCCCTGCTCAGCGGGAAGCCTGCCTCTCCCTCTCCCACTCCCCCTGCTTGTGTTCCCTCTCTCACTGTCTCTGTCAAATAAATAAAATCTTTAAAAAATATACAATCATATTTTTATATATTAGGAGAAAAAATCAAGATTCTTATAGATTAAATCAAGTTCTCACAGATTATATTTTAGTTCAACTGAGATTAAAATGAAGATAAACAAGAAAGTACCTGAGCACACTGGCAAGTCCAACAGTCAATAAACTCTTAGATCAAGCTTTCTGGTAAGCGGGTTTCTTCTCTGGGACACACTTAGAGTTCTTGGCATGGAAGGATATTTTTGGGAGGATAGCTCTCATGTTACCATTTTCTCCACCTGCCTTCCATACTATATTCCCGTTCTCATCATTCCCTCTTCTGTTCTAGGCCATGCATGGCTTCCTGATGTTGCTGGAAGTTCTCCGCAGGGTCTGCTTACACACAACGCTCGCTCTTCAGGGTTCTCCCTTCGAGCAGCACAATCCTATTTCCACTTTGCACCTGTGTCTGGGAATGTCACTGGAAAGACATGACTGCCGAATGACCTGTGAGCTAAACCCAGGCACTCCAAGGCTTCTCATCCTTCCCCTGTCCTTGGAGTGGGGTTCCACTTGCCTTTTTCTCTCCTGAGGGCTGCTCCAAGGACAGAGACTTGTGGTGGTGGTGTGGTGCTGAGGACGCCTGTATGGTGTATGTGACTGAACCCACATGAGGCCTCTTTATATACTGTTAAAGATTATGCTGCCAGCAAGACAAGCCTCATATATGTCCCCTGTGCTTATTAAAACTGCCACCTACCAACCTGGAGGGGCCTGTCTCTTTCTTGGGCCTCTCCCTGCCCTCTGAGTACAGGGGCTGGTTTCAGATCACACCCACAAAGTTCCCTGGAGAGTTGTCAGTCAATAAACTGCTGAATCAAAGTCTTCAGCATAGAGACAATTAGTATGTATGGAAAACAAAAGCAAAAACAAAAAACTCCATAAATGATTCCAAAGCATTGCCTGATTTAAGAACCACTAGCCCCCCAACCGATTTGTGTTTGAATCTTACCTAAATAATATAAGCAAGGTATTTAGCTATCTAATCCTTTAAAAAAAAATAATACCTTACTCCCAGATAACATTTACTGAAAGTTTACCATGTGTCAGACAATATGGGAAGAACCATATGTATATTACTTTATTTCATTTATATAAGAATGCTATGCAGTAGATATTATTATTAATCCATTCATAGATAAACATACTGAGGCTTATTGGGTTTAATAAAGTTAATCTAAGGTGCCCATGATTAGATGCCTGGTGACTGATGGAGCTAGGATGCAAACCCAGGTAGTCTAAGAATTTATCATGGTACCTGACACAAAGTAGACGGATCATGCAGTAATCATCCTAAGTAGTGTCATTACTGTTCTAATCAAATACTTCAGCAGTTTCCATCACATGCTGATCCTCTCCTGGAGCCAGTGAATAGTACATGCCTCACACTCTTCTACTTTGGAGGGTAAGACATTACTAAGTGTCTGATGGAAAATCTGCTCTTAGAGATCTGTATATTTTACACATTGTGGCAGTTTATAAGAACACACAATTTCATTTCATAACCCCGAAATTTAATATGGAAGTGAAGAAAAACTAGGTTCTCTTCTGATGTAGAAAATTCCAGATACATATCATGAAAACTGTGGGTACTGCCAGAATGGAATTTCCATCCACAGAAAGCCTCCTTCTGGGTCCAGGCACCCCAATGTTTATAGCAGCAATGTCCACAATAGCCAAACTGTGGAAAGAGCCAAGATGTCCTTCGACAGATGAATGTATAAAGACGATGTGGTATATATATATACAATGGAATATTATGCAGCCATTAAAAGGAATGAGATCTTGCCATTTGCAACGATGTGGATGGAACCGGAGGGTGTTATGCTGAGTGAAATAAGTCAATCAGAGAAAGACATGTATCATATGACTTCACTGATATGAGGAATTCTTAATCTCAGGAAACAAACTGAGGGTTGCTGGAGTGGTGGGGGGTGGGAGGGATGGGGTGGCTGGGTGATAGGCATTGGGGAGGGTATGTGCTATGCTGAGCGCTGTGAATTGTGCAAGACTGTTGAATCACAGGTCTGTACTTCTGAAACAAATAATGCAATACATGTTAAGAAAAAAAAAAGAAGAAGACAGCAGGAGGGGAAGAATGAAGGGGGAGAAATCGGAGGGGGAGATGACCCATGAGAGACGACGGACTCTGAAAAATAAACTGAGGGTTCTAGAGGGGAGGAGGGTGGGGGAATGGGTTAGCCTGGTGATGGGTATTAAAGAGGGCACATTCTGCGTGGAGCACTGGGTGTTACACACAAACAATGAATCATGGAACACTACATCAAAACTAATGATGTAATGTATGGTGATTAACATAATAAAAAATTAAAAAAAAAAAAGAAAGCAAGCCTCCTTCTGTTAACTACAGGGCCCGGGGAAGATCAGGAGCGGTCCATAAGCTTCCCCTGACATGGGCAGCGTGGACAGTCAGGCAGTGATACTAAGTTCTTCAGTCTAGGTTACTGGTGGAGCCTACTCCATGGGCCACAGCTCTTCCTGTGGACTTCCCCCTCAATTTCACTTTCTGGGTTTTTCCCCTACGTATTCATATTTTAAAACGTTCAAGTCAGAAGGCAGACTTTAAAAAGAACAGGCTAGAAGATTTTATTGCTTCAGAAATACATTTCACCATTTTACTGAACAAATCCAACAATATTTAGCTTATTACATGTTGTGATAAGAACATGGTGCAGAAGAAACTTGAGTGGTATACTGTTCATGTTCAACATAGAGAAAAGAAATGTCTATGAAACATAAATATGGCATAGTTACCTGTCATGTTGCAGTAGACTTTCAGAGGCCCCAGAGGTCCACTGCCATCAGGATCTATCCAGTAGTAATTTGACGTCTGGCCCAGGTGTTTGTATGCTTCACAGGAAGGCTCATAGATCGCTAGAACAGAACAGCCTACATGAGCACAGTGCAGAGCAAATGGCTCCCCAGATGGGTGCCCTAGCCACATCCACTACTGGCCAGCACTGCTGAGCAGTATATCCTCCTGTTAGAGCGAATGTTCTTTTTCTCTACATTGAAATTCATGATTTGGTTCTTACTCTATAAGTATTTCTGACCTAACAAGTTCCTGCTATGGCTTTATAGTTGGGGAAAGGTCTAAAACTATCAATGCATTGTAAAATAAATGTAATGTTTGTTGCAATAGGGCCCAGATCACTGAAGTAATATTTAATCTGCAGTTATTTATAGATGCCATCTCCTTATTGTAAGGGACTTTATTTTGAAAGGCCATAAGTATTGGCTGTTTTGTTGGGCTATCAACTAAGAGAAAAATCTCTCTCTCTCTCTCTCTCTCACACACACACAGACACAAAAGCACCCTTTTTTTTTTTTGCATAGATATTATACATTTCCCTCAAACAACATGAGATTTCTAATCTTCCTTTATTTAGGAAAAAGGAAAGAATGTCCCTGCTTCATTTTGTTACAGGTATTTTAATTACATCGCATCTAGTTCGTGTAGAAGGCTGCCATCAATGTAATTAAATAATAGGTTCTTTTCCATTGTTTTTCTATTTGTTCCCATGCTCCTAACACATTCTCTTTTCTCACAGAGACTGCATCTGGTTTCCGAAGTACAAAATGGACATTTGCGTATCTCCTCTGTTGTTACAACTTCTAGAATACTACTGGGAAGACTTTTAAAAACAGCTCCACAGTGATATTTATGATAACTTTGAAAGATCCACCTTACAAAACCGAGAACTATTTCTGGTAAAGAGCTATCATCGGATGCACACATAATCTAGTCTTTTGGTAAAGAGCATTGGAATTCACACTGCAATCTGTGGTTCATTAACAGCAGGTCAGATTCTGGGACCTATCTTTTCTACCTTCCGCTTCCACGTTCTCTGTGTCTCCACTTGGCTGCCTATGGTTTCCTCTCTCTCCAAAGAGGTTAGACCTCAAATTCAATTTCATGTCAACAACAACATACTAGGCTAAAACAATTCTCAAATTCTTTGTTTTACTTAATCCTCTTTTCCTCCCTTCCTTCCTGCAAATACTGAGTACCTACGATGTGCTGAGCAGGGGATTAGGTAATGCAAATACAGATGTGAGCACCACAGATAAAGGACCAGTAGGGTTTGTTCACTAATTATTTTGGTATTACTCATGCATAAGGTGTCCCTGGAAGGGGATGCAGATGGAAAGCTAGGCAAAGCTCACGTGTCTTTCGTCCAAGTGTGATGATTAATATGCCCGATTTCAATCTCCCAAGTCTCTTATTTGGATAATAAGCTATGGTTGCTCTAATTCTGGAATGCCATGCCAAGTAATATACTGCAATAAAGGGCAGGGGGGAAGATTTTTAAACTCTAAGCAGGAAGATGCTATAATTAGACGTAGGTTTTAGAAAGAAAACTCCTATAGAAAAACAACAGATTTTAGAGAAGTGATTCAGAAATTCATGAGCACACACAGGCTGTCATTACCATAGGCCAGGTGAAGGATGACTATTTCCATATGAGAGTATGAGGAAGGATGAAGTAAATGGGACTGATTCACGTGTTTTTAAAATCAACTGGGGATGGAGACCAGGTGGATGTAGGTAGTTAGGAAGAAAGAGAGTAAAGAATGACCTTAACTCACAATTTCTAACTGTCTTACTAATATTTGCAACCTCTCTCCAGATAATTGCAGTTTTTCTGTGTAGCTTAAAATGATCCAGAATGTCAAGTTAAAATTCTGAAGTTTTCCTTTTAGTCCCTTTGGGCAATCTGCCTCTAAAAGCTTTCATTTTTCTTTTTAAAATATTTAATCATTAGTCACTCTCTCTCCCCCCTGCAAACACCCCATTTTCCTTATTATCCAGTATCTGGTTTAAAACAATCATACTACGAATTGGCTCTCCTATTCAAATACCTCTTCACTTCTCACCAAATTATGCTTTTCAGCCAATGTTAGTCTAGTCCTAAAGCAGTACTTTCATTATGTTAAAAAATATGTAATGATTTTTCAGTATCCGTGATATTATATCCCAGATCACCATCTATGCATACAAGACCTTCCATAATCCTAACAGATGTTTCCTGGTTTGGGTGACTTGCCCACATAAACTTGCACACTGGTCAGGCCCCTTTTCTGGGGTCACCTTTATCTGCAATGCACTACAAACCTCTTAATCTATTAACCTTCTCTACCAGAGTTAACTATTAAGGCAGGAGTGCTACGAAACAGGGTTCTGCAATCCAACAGACTTGGGGTGAAATTCTGACTCCACAAAGTACTATTATATAACACTGGCAAAGTTGCCTCTTCTCCTTTAGCCTTGTCTGGAGAATAGGTATCAGGTATTTACAATGTAGTAATGAGAACTAGAGGACATAACAACACTCATTGCTAAACCACTGTATCTGGGACATGGTAAACATTTAATAGGTGGAATTTTTATGATTAATGTAGTAATTATTAATTAGGTCCTCCTCACAGTGCTCCTTTCTTAAAGAGACTGTCGCTAGTCAATATACCCATCTTTCTGTACGGTCCAGGGCACTCACTGCTCCTCTCATGTACTTAATACCCAATTATAGTCAATTGAGGATTTGATTGACTGTTGTTGATTGAATTTCATATATGAAAATTTTATTTCCTAACAAGACTGTGAGTTATCTTGAGGGGAGGGTGTAGAATATCTATTTTTCTTTTCTACTCCATATAATCTAACATGGTAGATTTTTTTTAAAGATTTTATTTATTTATTTGAGAGAGAAAGAGAGCACAGGGAGGGGAGGTAAGAGAGAGAGCAAGCGTCTTTAAGCAAACTCCACACTGAGTGGGGAGCCTGATGTGAGGCCCAAGCTCAGGACCTTATCTCAGGATCCCCGGATCACGACCTGAGCTGAAACCAAGGGTCCGATGCTTAATAGATGGTGACACCCAGGTGCCCCAAACATGGTAGGTGTTTAAGAAGAGCCTGTCAGAACTGATGAAAGCATGATCTAATGATAAGAAGTGCAGGTAACTCCTGCACGTCTAAGCAAGCATATAAACACCCTAGAGAGGGCTACAGACCTTAACTCAAGTAACTGACTAAGAGCAAGGGCTGACGGCTTGTAGACGAGGGAAACCTGGGTATACAAGCTGCTCTTCTTTTTTTCTTCGAAGTGGGACAGTTACTCTGCTTGACTTTCACCCATGACAGGCCTACTCACTGCTTTTGCCTCATCAACACAAATGGGAACCCAAGTATTTCAGTCCAAATGGTATCGTGTATGAAAACCACCTGGAGAGCTTGTTAAGACAAGCTTGTTAAGATTCCTGGGCCTCACCCCAAAGATTCTGATTCAGCAGAGAATGTGCAGTTCTAACAAGCTCCCAAGTGACGCTGCAGCTGCTGGTCCTGACTATGGTTTGAGAGGCACGGATCTAACCCTGGAAAAAAGCTAACTCCGGAAGGGCGCGCTAATTCTTAATATTTAGATATAAGTAGGAAAAAGGTAGGACACCAAAAAGCAATAGAGTAAAATTTTAAATAAAATAAGGCCGGACTGCCACTTCGCTTCACTCAAAATAACGAAAAGGGATTGGGATACCATACCCCAAATAAAAATACACACGAAAAGAAATATACGTGGATGAATGCACCCACACAGTAACAGTGGTTATCTTTGAGCAGTAAGATTATGGATGATTTAAAACTTCATACTTTTCTGTTTTCCATATTACTTTATAATGTGCATAAGTTATGTTATGATTAAAAATACACTTGAGAAATACATATCTGGAATAATGGCAAGGAGGTAAAATGGCAAGGACACCTGGATATAATGAAATTGCATTAGTTTTATAACTGAGTAAGGAATTAAGAGATTTTCATTCAAATCTCCTTTCTGTCATTTACAACGTGGAAACTCCCCTTAACTTTTCATTTTCTTAACTCTGAAGCGAAGGCAACACTATCTCCTTCAACTAAGTTATCGTGATGATTAAACGAAATCACACACACTTTGTAAACTAAAAAGCATTGAGTATATTGACATTTTAATGCAGAGAATGAGCTAACCGAAGCATTTCCCCTGCATGCCTCAGCCAGTTAGCTCTGGGCCCAGTGCAGGGAAGCATAGCTGGCTTGCACAATTTGTGTGCATTAAGCCTGAGGAGATGACAGTGCCCAAGGGCTAAGGCGGCAGCCAGTGAAGAAGTGTGCAAGCCATCATCAGTGATGGAGTTTTGCTAGTCCACTGCTGAAGAACAGAGAGGCAACTGGGCTGATGGGGAAATAAACAGACTCATCAAGTCCATCGATTTATTGGAAAAGTAATTTTTCTCTGCTGAGACTTCCAGTACCAAATAAAAGGTCTCGAATTTTTGTACATATTTGTAAATAAATCTCAGATGTTAAGAAATACTATCTATTGAACACATCAAATTGAATTTCATAGCATGTAAAACCCCAGAAGGTGGGAATCCTAAGTATGTTCTTCATTTTCATTAAACGACGAGTGTCGTCTGTGTGACATCACACTAGGTACAAGGGAAAATGACAAAGCACCGCTGTGTTAGGTTCACATGGTTCCTGTAAATAATCAAGCCTTATGCACTGAAACAACACGAACTTATTACCTTACAGTTCTGGAGGTTAGAAGTTTGAGGTGGGTTTCACTGGGCTAAATTCAAGGTGTCTGTAGGGCTGTGCTCCTTCTGAAAACTCTGGGCAAAAATCCATTTGCTCACCTGGCTCAGCTTCTAGACTCCGCCTCATTCCCTGCTCATTGTCCTTGTGCCATGTCTCCACCTTTGAAACCAGTCCTTCCCACACTCCATTGTTCCGATTCCCTTTCCCTGATTTCCCTGTCACATCTCTTGCTCTGTTTTAAGGAGCCCTATGATCACATTAGACCCACCCAGATCATCCAGGATACTCTCATGTGATGGGCTTTCACTTGATCATAAAGTCCCTTTGCCATAGATGCTAACATATTTACAGGTTCCACAGATGAGGGCAAGGACACCTGGGGGGGGTGGCATTATTCTGCTTATCACAACTATATAAAAATTGGACTGTGCTACTTAATGAACAGATGTTATTAAGCATCAAATGTGTTCCTAGTATTGTTAACAAAAGAAGTATTAAGCAGAATAATAAAAGATGGAGGCATAAAGTCAAAGGTTGGTACTGAACTTTAAAAATCCATATGGCCCTGGGCTTACAACCATCAGTAGAACACCAAACAACACGTGCATGCTCTGCCCTCCCAGCCCCAATCAAGGACGAGGAGAAACGCTCCCCTTGCTCATGTGCAGACGTGGCATGAGGCATCAGAAGGATGGCCAACTTGCAGGCAGAGGGGCGAGCCAAAGGTTGAGGGGCCAAGCTGTGCAACCGGCTTCATGTTCTGGGAGAGGAAGCACAGTTAAGGGATGGTCAGCGCGGGGACAGATATAAAGGAGGAACTCCACCCAAGGAGAAGCACTCTTGAGAGTCTGAATGGCTGCAAAATATGGGAATAGAAAGAGGGCCAGAATACAACAACAACAAAATGGCAATACGTTTAGGGAGCCGATTTGAGTGACTTTTTAAATATTTCAGGGCAGTGGTATTTATAGAACCAAATTATAGGGAAAGGAACTACTTAGTGGAATTGGGTGGTGACCACATCATTGGAGGAATTTGAACATGAAAGCCAAACTGGAATAAAAATTGGTGAAGATCACTAAATTTGTGAGGGAGTTTTTGTTAGGATGGGTGAGATAGATTCATTTTTTAAAAAAAATGTGGATATTTCTAATTATCAAAAGAACTTACACTTTTTGATGAATTTTGGAAAAGGAGCAAATACTATAAAAGAAAAAGATAACACCTTGTTTTCTTGACCCCGGGAGCAAATTTGGGTGAGCCTGTATTTCGTTCTCCTTTTGAATGCCAGGCCCCTCTCCTTACCTCCATGTAGACCTCCTTCAGTGGTGTGAAAAGTTAATGTAACTGCTCACAATCCAGAATACACAGTGGCCATGTTCTATTAGCCGTTGTCAGGTACTCATCACCACCTCTATGCCACCAGGAAGTGAGCTCTAAATTCTGATGGCCACTCTTAGATTCTTGAGAATCTAAAAGCAACAACTTTGCCTGTGAATGCATCTTCACTGGCCCTGGCTAGACTCTGATTTAAAATAAAACAAAAAGAAAAAAAGTTTCTTATATGGCAAAAAAAGAAAAGCACTTTCCATTACTTTATTTGTATTTTTTATTAATATTTGGAAAATGTATTTTCAAATGTACATTGGAGAGATCTTTTAAGTCTATTGTGGGGCGTGCAGTTACGAGTGATGCCCATTTATTGTCATCATTTTTCTATTAATTTATACTGGCCATACTATAAATGAAGACTAAAATCTGTGTTCTTTCATATTGGTCTTCCCTGTTTTTGTCTTATAGCTTTGAATATGTAGTTTTTGATGTATAAATATATTTTGTTATTAAATATATTAAGATTTCCCCTTTAAGAACTTTCCACAGCTCTTAAGTGTGTATTATCATCTTCCATTTATGACAATAAGATCTTGAATACCATGCTGGGGAGTGGTTAAGACATACACACACATGTGATTAAAACGCTAAGGTACCTGGAAATGGAGAAGAAAGCACAGATCAGTGATTCCATACCACGGCTTCTTTTTTCACATAAACACTGGTGATTTTAAAAGGACGTTGCTTTGGGTTTAAATATATCCCCCACAAAAGATGTTGAAGTTCTAGTCCCCAGTACCTGGGATGGTGACCTTATTTGGAAATAAGGTGTTAGAGATAATTAAGTTCAGATGAGATCACTACAGTAGGCCTAATCCAACTTGACTTATAGAAAGGGGCCATTTGGACACAGAAACAGATACCTACAAGGGAAGACAATATAAAGACACAGGAAGAATGTCAACTGCAAGTGAAAGAACATCTGAGGCCACCAGAAAGACGCTACTAGAGAAGTATGGAACAAAGTCTCCCTTACAGGCCTCAGAAGGAATCAACCCTGCAGACACCTTGATTTTGGATTTCTAGCCTCTGAAACTGTAAGGCCATACATTTCTGGTAAGCCACCTTGTTTGTGGGTCTTTGTGACAGCAGTCCTGGGAAACCAATACAGACACATAGGTGCCAAGTGATTTGGCCAAGTTGGAGCTTTTCCAACTTAGAGATGATGTGGAGGTCTCTCCACCATGTTTTACTACTTTAATTTTAAGAGGGAAATATCTTCCAGATAAAACGATTATTTTTGGCTCATATGTGTAAGGTCTTATGCTGGGTGCTCTGAATAGTACAAAGCAACAGTTCTCCAGAGCTTTGCTGATGCTGATGAGCTGAGAAAGGCTCTCCTTTACCCTTTCTACACTTCGTAATTTGAGATAGGTGTGTAAGTATATCTGGCATATATCCTTCCTGTTATTACCTTCTAAAGCAGATGGATCTCTAGAAGTGGCCAAGGATGAAACGTGTTAGAAAATTAATCACAAATCAAAAATGAACATGTACATAAAGGTTATCTTTGGAACATCGTAAGTAGTCTTTTCCTGATTGCCCAGAAAGGGAAAAGTTCACTTCTAATGATTTGATATAAAACTGAAAAGAAGCATAAAATAATTTTATAGCTCATTTGCTAGTAAATGCTGTAAAATGACATTTTGGGTATTGATAGTTTATGAATGTCTTCACTTTCCTGCTCTCTTATAGCGGAGGGACCACATACTTACTACAGATCAAGAACAGGATGCTAACAAAGGAGATTGGTTTACTGGAGATCCTACTCTTGACTTAATAAAGTCTTTGAATGAAAAATGTGGATGTACCACAAAATGATAAATAGCTATTCTTAGCCCTTGAAAGGGGCCTGGGGCATATGTGAATTGGTGATATTCAGAATAGGATGGTCTCTGGGACCCTCCTTATGCTGATGCCTTTTATTCACTAAGTCACCTTCTGATCTTAATGTGTCTTTCAAAAATAAGTTGACCTACTGGAATGAGATATTTCTCATTTGAAACAATGAAACTGATTTTCTGATCTCAATCAGGCTCTAATGAATTTGGTTGGAGAACCTAGTTTTCCCAGAATCTCATTATTCCTGTTAAGGTAACTATTTGTGCACAACCAAGCTGGAAATCCAGAGAGGCAGCAGTGGCCTTGAGACCTCCCCACCCCATAAAAGCTCCCTAATTCTAAGACCATGCAATTATTTTTAATTAGCACAATGTAAGCTGCACAATACCTAGGTCCTCATTAACACTTGAATATTAACCTCACATGTTCTCTGTCTCTTCGTTGTTTTTTTTTTTTTTTAAGCTTGAATGAATGCCCCGAGTAAACTACATTATATCCCGGAGGAGCTATTGTCTCATAATTGGCACAGAACAAATGGTAGTGGTAGAGAGAGTGTGGCTTTAAAAACAGATATTCTGCATGCTAATATTATGTCATGATCTTTCCATGAGTGCATTTCTGTATGAGATGTTACTCATTATCATCCTCTAATGGGTTCTTTCACCTGTCCAAGTCTCAAGGGAAAAGGGTAATTTAGAAGGAAAAAAAAAAGGAAAAAAGTTTTGATTTCTTGTTAATAAACCAATAGCTTATATTTCTTTACTTGACAAATCCTTCAAGAAAATTTTGGAGATCAAAGTAAAATCTACATTTATTTTTTCCTTTCTACTCTCTTACCCATATCCGCCCCATTTCTGCCTTTTGTTTGAGTCTTCCCATTCTTGGTTTTAGCTCCAAAGCACTACTTTAAAGAAAACAATAATCCCAAACTTGGCAATCCTGGTCACAAAACCACAACTCTTTGTCTCTATATCATCATGACTGCCATATTCCTTGGTGATATTAATGTCCATACTTGATACTCTGTGACCTTCACTCCACAAAACATAAAATTGACTGTTTTTTCATTACTCTGTCTGGAGAAGCTCTACTAGTATTTTCTTCATTATTGTTTTTAGGTTACAGAAGACTAAGATGAGGGGGGAAAACCTGTAAAACCAAGTAGGCGTGTGCTACAAACTCATGCTTTCTCATTTTAATAGGTCTCTACAGCAAAGCTCAACAACCCTATTGATCACTAGCTTAGATCTTATAGACACCGGCTATGGTTATCTCTTGCTCCATCAACTCAATCCTCTATTCTCATCTCTAACCTTATCATTCTCGTTTTCACCCTGTCCCAATAATGAGACTAAGAACATTGACCCAAATGTGTTAAAACCTGTATTTACTCCTTCAGTGTAATCTACACGTGTCCTTTTTCCTTTCCCATTGCTAATTAATTAATTAATTTTTACATTAGTAGTACTAGATCTGGTGCTATGCCTTATACTAGAAATAAGTAAAATGAATGAGTCATAGATCCTGGCTCTGAGGAATTTGCTGTATAATCTATGGCATAGATGTGTGGAGAAATAAAATACTATATAACTGGATGAGTGTTATTTTAAAAAAAAAAGATATAAACAAAGTACCCAAACACTTTAGATAAGGGATTGGACAACTTAGGACTGTCTGGTAAGGCTTTATTTGTGAAGTCACTTGGAGCTGAGTCTTAAAGGATGAGTAGGAGTTTGCCAGGAAGAGGAGAGAAGGACCCTTCTTTACTACTCCTTTCCAATGCCATGTTACTTCATGCCAGTCTTCTGAAACTTTGAAGAGAATTATTTTCTCGATTTTCCTTCTCTTTTTTCCCCATTAGCTCCATCTTCTTTGTTAATTAGCACCCGTCTCCTCTACCTTGGGTAATGGCACGGGGTGGGGGGGATATGCATGCTGCCCTCTACTCCTGTTTTATCAATCCAACCTAAGGGAACTTCTCTTTTTTAGCACTTACACCTGAACCCCCTCAAGTCAGAAAGTTATCACTTCTGCCTCCCTTTCGAGAATGCTGCTGATCACTATGCTGACTTTGACTAAGTCCTCCTTCTCTGTGATTTCAGTAGACTTGGTCACTGTTGACTATCCCATCCCCTCACGGAAACTTACTCTTCTCTGCCTTTCTGTGTCCTCACACTTGTCTCTCTGACCCTCTGACCACTCCTTTAATGTCCTGCACTGTCGTTTTTCTTTTCCTGGCCTTTAGAGAGAGCTATTCTCTGAGGCTTCTCCTCAGTGCTTTGTGCCTGCCATCTGAACAGAAGGATTAGTTCTCTATTCCAAGACTTCTTACCTAAAGAAAGGCAGAGTCAGGACTGAGACACAGGAATTCTAGCTACAGAATCTCTGCTCTTAAGCTATGCTGAATTGTTTATACTAATCTCATCATTATATTTTTTTACTATTTTTCATATTTATATTTACTACTTTTACCATTTATACTCTTATCATCATTCTCAAGAAAAAGGCATATTTTGTTCTTATTGTTGGAAGATAGTTTGGAAAAGAGGGTGTGTTTTACTAAAGTAGAGTCTCCTGAAGGAAGAGCAGATTTTTAAAATTAATATCTGTGTATGTGTGCTGAGGAAAAACTATGGAGTGTGAAATTCTCCAACTGTTTTTAGCTAAACAAGACTCAGGTTAACAAAAAACAAACAAAAAAAATCTGGCTCTGATTAGAAAGTACTAAATCTTTTGCAAACTTCAGTCATTTTGAGTAAAACTGTCCTTGCAATTCAAATAAAAACATATTTTACACTACTTTACAGCTAAAAAATGTTTTACTATTGTTTATCTAATTTAATGAATGAGGCAGTATGACTGATTTTAAATGCCAAATGAAGCTGTGGGAATTCAATGAGAAAATAAGCTACTGAAAAATATGAGTACTGAAACTTGAAAATGAAATAGATTGACTGTGTTTCCCAGTGAGTCATACCTCCCTCCCTTCATGCTCTTGCATTGTCCCTTGCCCCCGCAATGATTCTGGATCTGATCATGTGACTTGCTTTGGTTAAAGGAGACTTTAGCAAACATGACATGAGCTTAGGTCTACAGCATTGTTGGTCGTCTCTTGCCCTTGAGAACACTTCTGATCCCATGGGGAGAAACCTGAGCTAGCTCACTGGAGACACATGGCCCTACTGAGAGAAGGATTAACTATGAGACTTGTGAGCAAGGCTGGCACAGACCAGCCCCAGGTGAGCTGCCATTTGGTTGCACCTGCTTGAATTACCCTTGGTGGGACCAGCAAAAGGAATGTCCAACAGAATCTATCCCATGCTGCTAACTGTTATCATGGGCAGATAAAATTGTTGTTTGGAGTCACTGAGTTTTAGGGAGGTTTGTGAGGCTGCAAGATAACAGATGAGTCACACACTCAAAGACATGTCTTCTTGGCTTTGATTATTTTACTAAGGTGCGATCATACAATGTACAACCCAATTTATTCAACATTGCCTTTTGAAGGTCTTCGCTTTGTTTCTAGGTTTTGCGACTCTGGCCATACTGCAGTGAGTATCACTGAAGTTTACCTGATTCGCAGTAGACAGACTTCTGGGTGAGGAGTTGGTGCTGATGTCATGAGGCTCAGAAGGCATAGATAGTGCTTAGGGCCCAGGAGAGCTTTAAGGACCTGGCAGATGTTTTAATCTTCAATTTCTTTTAAAATTAGAGGAGAAAGTCAATAGGAATAGGATAATAATGAATCTATTCTGGATTATAGTCATCTTTACATCAATACAGTTATAAAGTATATTTTATATTTTTTATGTGTGTGTATTTAGTGCAGGAAAAATAATCCATACAGGTAAAAAGTACCCAAGGCCCATGAAAGTCATATTGTGACCCTGGAAATAGGTCTTGTGTTTTTTTTTATTTCAATAGATATATCAGGATTGCTTTCTGAAAGTCTGTGACAATTGCCATTTTTACTAGAAATGAAGGAAAGTATCCTTTTAACTTCTTCCCATCAGTAGGTATTATCACTATTGGTTGCCACTCTGATGGATGCTAAGTGGTCACTTCTCTCAACGGAGAGTTGGAATTTTTTTCCGTAAGTTTACTGGCCGTGCAGACATGTTCTTCTGTGGACTGCCCATTCATCATCTTTTTGCTGTTTATATTTATCTGAACTCTTTGTCTCTGTCATAACTGTTGCAAATGTTACTTGCCAATTAATTATTTGTAGAGTGACATTAGCTAAGCATGTGTACCACCCACAAGTTTTGTATTTTCACGTGTCCTAGATTGCCTGCCTTGGTTAAGATGTCATCCCAAAGCCTCCTTTGCACATGGACTCTCCCCAGTTTTTTTCCCAGGATTTTCAATGTTTAATTTTTTACATAGAAGTCTTTGATCCCAGTTAGCTTTACATCTAAACTTTAAGTAATAATTATCATTATTCTATTTATTGTCATAAACCTGAAAAAGAAGACAGATATGGTGGGCTGAACATAGAATGGGAAGAAGGGAGTTTGTGTAGTGTCTCTGGAGTTATTTTCTATGATAAAAAGAAAGGAGTGAGTTAAATCACATGTTTTCAAACTGGGTCCCATGTAATCCTGAGGCTCACAGTGGTTCTTTGGAGACTTACATAAAAAAAGAGAGGACTATTCCCTAAACAGTGAGGATTTAAGCTTCATACAAATCCTGTCAATTACTACTGTATTTTATGTGTCAAGATTTCACCTATGATTTTATTTGAGGAGGGAAAATGTTTTGGGGGGAAAAACCCTCAAAAACCCTGGATTAGATCATCCTTATCATTACTATATGATTTTAGAAAAGAAAGAGAAGGAAAAAGAAGAGAAAGAACAAAAGTGGGGAAAAGCTTCTATATTGATCTTTGTAACAATGGTACAAGATAGGTACCCTTATCCTCAGAGGCAGATCCAGGATTTCCAGGGCCTGAAGTCAATACATTTTACAGGTCTTCTTTAAGAAAAAAGAATATTTGAATACAAATGAGAATGTAGTTATGAAAATGGGCTGGGAGTGAACTTGTAAGTCATTCCTAGACCAGGACGCCAGCAAAAACTTAATAATCTACAGAAATGGTTGCATAAATACAGGCACTAAACCCCAAACTACTGTATCCCCAACTTTACTTCCCCTCAGCCAGACACCAAAAATGCTGGAGGCTGCGCCAAGGGAGGGCACTTGGAATAAGAAGAGACTGGGCTCCTTGCAGCTAAGATACTTTGTCCGCTTTGTGTGACCAGATGTGAACCCACCCTACACCAGTGACGGCTCCGAAGCCTGAGCTCTACCAGCTTGAGTGAAGTCCCAGTTTACAGCAGAAGAAACGAAGGCTCAGAGAGATTTAGTAATTTACCAGAGTCACAAAGCTTGTTGGCGAGTGTAAGCCTGGACTCCATCAAGTGCTCTGGCCCAGGTTGTGACACTTCTGCTGTCCAGCCTGGACTCTTGGCATCCTGTCTGCTCTTCGTGGGGCTTTTTACCTCTGAAGAGTTTAAATGTCTCACTGAACAGATTATTGATTGAAGAAGAAGAAGGAGGAGGAGGAGGAGGAAGAGGAGGAGGAGAAGGAGGAGGAGGAGGAGGAAGAGGAGGAGGAGGAGGAAGAGGAGGAGGAGGAGGAAGAGGAGGAAGAGGAAGAGGAGGAGGAGGAGGAAGAGGAGGAGGAGGAGGAGGAGAAGGAAGAGGAGGAAGAGGAGGAGGAGGAGGAGGAGGAAGAGGAGGAG
>NW_027397074.1:83389145-83399917 GCF_003265705.2 Callorhinus ursinus | reverse complement strand
AGGAGGAGGAGGAAGAGGAGGAGGAGGAGAAGGAAGAGGAGGAGGAGAAGGAGGAGGAGGAGGAGGAAGAGGAGGAGGAGCAGGAAGACGAGGAGGAGGAAGAGGAGGAGGAGCAGGAGGAGGAGGAAGAGGAGGAAGAGGAGGAGGAGGAGGAAGAGGAGGAAGAGGAGGAAGAGGAGGAGGAGGAGGAGCAGGAAGAGGAGGAGGAGGAGGAGGAGCAGGAAGAGGAGGAGGAGGAAGAGGAGGAGGAAGGAAAAAAGATACCTATCGTCTTTAAATGATAAAGTGTACAGTCGGTGGGGAAGCATTCTTACTGATAAATGAGTTTTGATAGTTAGGCTCTTAGAGCATTGGGCTGTAGCCACTGTGCCAGGGAATTCTATTAGACATCACTTCTGTGCTAAGGCCATTTCGAAAATGAAGATATCCATGGGAAAAACACCTGACAGTCGTTTGTCACTCTTGGGGTTTAAAACCCCATATGGATCTGAGCCCCCTGAAATTCTGAAGAAGCCCTCCGAAATTCCTGAAGCTGGCTCTCCATCACAGGCATGCCCATTATCACGGCTACAACTGCATTATCCTGCTTGATGTTTCTGTCATCCACTCAGTTGCTGGATGATTTCATTCAAACGGCGGGTGATTAAGTAAGATACCATATACACAGTACCTAGCGTTTTTCTATCTCTTTTCCCTTGGCAACCACAGAAAGGCCAAACTCATTTTAATCATTAAACACAATGTAAGAAGGATGGAAAATATTCTTTTAAAAAGTTCTATGCATTCCAAGATCAAATAGAAATATATTGAGTGTAACCAAAGTTCTGAATAATTCATGCTCTGCTCACCTTACCTTACTGTGCACAACTGAAGATTGGCCATATCGATTTCTTGCCCAAAATACAGTGAAACCTCATTTATCTGACATCATCTGGGAATGAGCTGTTCATAGAACCACAGAATTTTAAAGCTTGAGAAGACCTTGGAGGCATCTAATCTATTTCCCTCATTGTAAATAATTATCATAATTATAACAACAGCTACTTGAGCTGTTATCATACGTCATAGCCTTTGCTGAGTCACGTGATGCGCCATCGGTTTTTCATAGTACTCCTATGAGGTACGTATTATTCTTTCCATTTTACAAACAAAAAAAAATGAGGTTTAGAGAAATTAAAATAATTAAAGACTACATAGCTTCAAAGTACTGAAGCCAGGAATGAATTTAAGCCCATGGCGTCTTTTCTTAGCCACCGTATTACGCTAGCTCTAAGAGTCAAAGGTATCAGATGTCTTGCTTACCCAAAGTCACCCACTGACTCAGTATCAATTACTAGACCAGAACTTACATCTCCTGACTATCTGTTATCACACTGCCTCTATCTGATACAAACTCGAACATAATTGGATCTTTAACAGAAATGAACTGATGAACTACTTTCATTCCTTTAAGCATGAAAACTCATTTTATTTTAAACATTTTCAGTGAAAATCGTTCTGAAAGTTATTGCAGTTTTCTGCCTCCTTAATCATACTACATTAAATATAATTGCCATTTCTTGCTGACTCAGTTTTCATGATTAGGTACATCAATCATTGGATTATGTTGTAACAACACGATACTCTCACGAAATGATCCCAGCAAACTTTGTTTCACTGACTTGTTGGTTTCCCTTTGTATGAGCTATGAATCTTTACTGTGTTATGACTGGGGATGCCATGCTGCAGAATCTCATTGCACTTCTTGTCCAGACACACTCAAATACGATTACTCTGAGTATGTTATGGGTTGCGAAGCAATACTGTCAGGCTTGTTTACATTGGGTGTTTGAAAAATGAAACAAAACAAATGTGACCTCTAGGTTAGAGTCATCTTCCTTTAGGAACGATGAAGTTGTGTTCTGGAGGATAAAGTCAAGATAGCCAGAGGAGGCCAGGGAAAGGGCTACAAAAGCAAAGGAGTTGGATGTACAAAGCTTCAGAGGCCAGACTGTTGATTCTACCACCATAGGGTAGTGACTGGAGTCCAGGGTTCAAGGTCAGCGAGCAGGAGCAGTTGAGACTGGAGACAATTAGGGACCAGGTTTCAAAAAAAAAAAAAAGCCTGCTTCTTTAATTTAAGGACTTGAACTTAGGCTTAGAGTAATCAGGAGTACTTGAAGGGGTTTAAAGAAAACCGGGTGCAATGATCCAACCGTATGAAAAGTTCCTTTTTGGCTACGATAGGAAGACTGGACACAAGAAAGCCAACAGTGGAGGCAGGAAGATCAGCTATGAAGCCATGGCATGGATGTGAGATAAGATCCTCTCAGGAGAGATCAGTATCCTCACCTCTGTAATGAGAAGGGAGGGATGACCAATCCCTGAAACCACTTCCTGCTCTAAAACTCTGTAATTCTGTGGCTTATAATTTGTCCTTTAAACATGATCAGTCCTGGGGCACCTGGGTGACTCAGCTGTTAAGCGTCTGCCTTCGGCTCAGGTCATGATCTCAGGGTCCTGGGATCGAGCCCCGCATCGGGCTCCCTGCTCGGCAGGAAGCCTGCTTCTCCCTCTCCCACTTCCCCTGCTTGTATTCCTTCTCTCACTGTGTCTGTCTCTGTCAAACAAATAAATAAAATATTAAAAAAAAATAAACATGATCAGTGCTATGCAAAGAAAAACAAGTTTTGACTTGGTGTAATGATCCTCATCTCTATTTGACTGCAGCTGGAAGTTGATATTGTCACTACACTGGAGTTAGAAAGCAACTGTAGTTGGCCTTTAAGGCTGTTCTGACATTATTTACTTTCCTGGTCTGTACAAATGTTGAGATTTATGTTACGGGGGTAAAATGCAGCACAGGTCAGCATTCCAGAATCTCAATTTGTTTAGCTATCCCGTGATACTCTGAGATTATCCTAGTGGGGTGCTGGCAAGTGGGCAGTGCCATTGTTAGTCCTGGACTCTGACACCAGAACAGTGTGACACTTGGCTGGCTCCCCAATTTATGCACTCTGTAAGCCAGAATGCAACATTTCACCCATAATGGCTCAGCTCCCTGATCTGCAGAATGGGGCACATGGTAACACCACCCCCTAGAGAGTTTTGTGAACACAGTCTTATACTTACTGAGTTCTTTATAAGTACTAGCTATGATTATGTCAGCTTTTATCTTCCCAAGGACCATTACTCTGCAAACAAAAAAAATATGTAGAATACTACTAGGATGAGAATTTAGCTTACATTTTTTTAAAAAAATATTTTATTTATTTGAGAAAGAGAGAGAGAGAGAGAAAGCATGAGCGGAGGGGAGGGGCAGAGGGAGAGGGAGAAGTAGGCCCCTACCGAGCAGTGAGCCCGACACGGGGCTCGATCCCAGCACTCTGAGATCATGACCTGAAGTGAAGGCAGACGCTTAACTTACTGAGCCACCCAGGCGCCCCTAACTTATATTTTTTGATGTATGTATGTGTGTGTGTGTGTATGTGTACACACACATATTCTTTGAAGTAATTAAAGAACATATTCACTTATAATTCAGACCTAAATTTGTAACCATTCTTAAATAGAAGATACATCCTGGGTAGCCTAAGATGAATAGTAAGGCCAAAGTTGGCATCCCTCACCTCTGTAGAAGAGTTCTATTCAGTGACAGCTCAATAGAAGCTGTTTTCTGAAGAAAACAGAATAGTTTTAAAGAGTTTTAACTGTTCCAAAGTTCTTACACTGAGCTGAAATTAGACCCCTATAATTTACAACCACAGATCCTAATTCTTCGTTTTGGATACCCAGAAAAGGCCAAATACTTCTTTCTCATGATATGGCCTATTGTTAATTTAATTGTATGATTCTTTGAAATTAACTTAAGATTTAACCCTCATTAAAACATAAGGAGCTCTTAAGTGCTTTGGTTACTTGTAACCAGGGCTAACCCTAAGTAACCTGTGAAGTCCTTCGCAATTAGCTCCAACTGCCCCCTAATCCCACCCCAGGGCACTCCTCCACAGTTGGTGTATTTTCCTCCAAAATAATTCTTTCCTTCTTCCAGATTAGCTCCACTCACCACCAATAAATCTCTAATTAGCTCTTCACTCAGTTCTTGAGTATTTGCCAGAGAAAGAAGTGATCTGATAAGTTAATTCACATCGTGATGTGACTGGCCAGACAATTTTCTTTGCACGTTTCTTGAAAGGCTGTGATTGGAAGGCAAAGTACTGTTGCTCACTACTGGTAAGTTTCAGGCACCAGGGCACACAGATGAAGGGGGTATTTACAGGTGAGTGGCTCCCCCCAAGCAAACTGCTGGTAAGGCATAGAGGGCCAAGTTTTGAGGGCCTCAGTACACTTAAAACCCAGTGTCAGGCTGAGAGTTGTGGGAGAGTAAAGGAAGCCTGTGGAGATTACCAAGACATGGAAGAAAATAGATTCATGAGCCATCTTTGTTTGTCATTGTCTATTATCAATTCACCAGCTGGGAAGGAAGACCGATATTTACAGAGGGTAACTAGAGAAGAAGAAAAATGCATTCCCGCCATTAACTTTAAAGCCTTTCGTTGATGAATAGGAAAGTAGGAAAAAGGGTTAAAATATCAAGGGGGGGCGGGGGAAAGAACTGGCTTAAGATGGTATCAGGCCTTTCAGTTGAGAATTACAAATTTGTTTTTACTCTGTTTTCCCCCTGGAAGCATCAAAATACAAATGTCTCTAAAATATTTCAAAGATAGAAAGGCAATTAGTTTTTTACTGACTTAATAACAGAGTTACTAACACTGTAGGGGACAGTTGGAAATAGTCTGAAAAAGATATGTCCTTCAAATCGTCAGCAAGCAGGAAATTTTCACTTGTCAACAACCATATTTTACTCGGCATCCTTAAACCACTCCTTGACCTTCAGGTTACCTTGATTTTGATTTTCTCTTTTTTTTCCCTTTTTTATTGTTATGTTCATCACCATATATTACGTCATTAGTTTTTGATGTAGTGTTCCATGATTCATTGTTTGTGCGTAACACCCAGTGCTCCATGCAGAATGTGCCCTCTTTAATACCCATCACCAGGCTAACCCATCCGCCCACCCCCCTCCCCTCTAGAACCCTCAGTTTGTTTTTCAGAGTCCATCGTCTCTCATGGTTCATCTCCCCCTCCGACTTACTCCCCTTCATTCTTCCCCTCCTGCTATCTTCTTTTTTTTTTCTTAACATATATTGCATTATTTGTTTCAGAGGTACAGATCTGTGATTCAACAGTCTTGCACAATTCACAGCGCTCACCATAGCACATACCCTCCCCAATGTCTATCACCCAGCCACCCCATCCCTCCCACCCCCCACCACTCCAGCAACCCTCAGTTTGTTTCCTGAGCTTAAAAATTCCTCATATCAGCGAGGTCATATGATACATGTCTTTCTCTGATTGACTTATTTCACTCAGCATAACACCCTCCAGTTCCATCCACGTCGTTGCAAATGGCAAGATCTCCCTCGTTTTGATGGCTGCATAATATTCCATCGTGTATATATACCACCTCTTCTTTATCCATTCATCTGTCGATGGACATCTTGGCTCCTTCCACAGTTTGGCTATTGTGGACATTGCTGCTATAAACATCGGGGTGCACGTACCCCTTCGGATCCCTACATTTGTATCTTTGGGGTAAATACCCAGTAGTGCAATTGCTGGATTGTATGGTAGCTCTATTTTCAACTGTTTGAGGAACCTCCATACTGTTTTCCAGAGTGGTTGCACCAGCTTGCATTCCCACCAACAGTGGAGGAGGGTTCCCCTTTCTCCGCATCCCCGCCAACATCTGTCGTTTCCTGACTTGTTAATTTTAGCCATTCTGACGGGTGTGAGGTGGTATCTCATTGAGGTTTTGATTTGGATTTCCCTGATGCCGAGCGATGTTGAGCACTTTTTCATGTGTCTGTTGGCCATTTGGATGTCTTCTTTGGAAAAATGTCTGTTCATGTCTTCTGCCCATTTCTTGATTGGATTATTTGTTCTTTGGGTGTGGAGTTTGATAAGTTCTTTATAGATTTTGGATACTAGCCCTTTATCTGATAGGTCATTTGTATATATCTTCTCCCATTCTGTCGGTTATCTTTTGGTTTTGTGGACTGTTTCTTTTGCTGTGCAAAAGCTTTTTATCTTGATGGAATCCCAATAGTTCATTTTTGCTCTTGCATCCCTTGCCTTTGGCGATGTTTCTAGGAAGAAGATGCTGTGGCTGAGGTTGAAGAGGTTGCTACATGTGTTCTCCTTTAGGATTCGAATGGACTCCTGTCTCACGTTTAGGTCTTTCAACCATTTGGAGTCTATTTTTGTGTGTGGTGTACGGAAGTGGTCCAGTTTCATTGTTCTGCATGTGGCTGTCCAATTTTCCCAACACCATTTGTTGAAGAGACTGTCTTTTTGCCATTGGACATTCTTTCCTGCGTTGTCAAAGATGAGTTGACCATAGAGTTGAGGGTCCATTTCTGGGCTCTCAATTCTGTTCATTGATGTCTGTTTTTGTGCCAGTACCATACTGTCTTGATGATGACAGCTTTGTAATAGAGCTAGAAGTCCGGAATTGTGATGCCGCCAGTTTTGCTTTTCTTTTTCAAGATTCCTCTGGCTATTCGGGGTCTCTTCTGGTTCCATACAAATTTTAGGATTATTTGTTCCATTTCTTTGAAAAAAGTGGATGGTATTTTGATGGGGATTGCATTGAATGTGTAGATTGCTCTAGGTAGCATTGACATCTTCACAATGTTTGTTCTTCTAATCCATGAGCATGGAACGTTTTTCCATTTCTTTATGTCTTCTTCAATTTCTTTCATGAGTATTTTATAGTTTTCTGAGTACAGATCCTTTGCCTCTTTGGTTAAATTTATTCCTAGGTATCTTATGGTTTTGGGTGCAATTGTAAATGGGATCGACTCCTTGATTTGTCTCTCTTCTCTCTTGTTGGTGTATAGGAATGCCACTGATTTCTGTGCATTGATTTTATATCCTGCTACTTGACTGGATTCCTGTATGAGTTCTAGCAGTTTTGGGGTGGAGTCTTTTGGGTTTTCCACATACAGTATCATATCATCTGCAAAGAGTGAGAGTTTGACTTCCTCGTTGCTGATTTGGATGCCTTGGATTTCTTTTTGTTGTGTGATTGCTGTGGCTAGGACTTCTAATACTATGTTGAATAGCAGTGGTGAGAGTGGACATCGCTGCCGTGTTCCTGACCTTAGGGGAAAAGCTCTCAGCTTTTCCCCATTGAGAATGATATTGGCTGTAGGTTTTTCATAGATGGCTTTTATGATATTGAGGTATGTACCCTCTATCCCTATACTCTGAAGAGTTTTGATCAGGAAAGGATGCTGTACTTTGTCAAAAGCTCTTTCTGCATCTATTGAGAGGATCCTATGATTCTTGTTCTTTCTTTTGTTAATGTATTGTAGCACGTTGATTGATTTGCGGATGTTGAACCAGCCTTGCAGCCCAGGGATAAATCCCACTTGGTCATGGTGAATAATCCTTTTAATATACCATTGGATCCTATTGGCTAGTATTTTGGTGAGAATTTTTGCATCCATGTTCATCAAGGATATTGGTCTGTAATTCTCCTTTTTGATGGGGTATTTGTCTGGTTTTGGGATCAAGGTAATGGTGGCCTCATAAAATGAGTTTGGAAGTTTTCCTTCCATTTCTATTTTTTGGAACAGTTTCAGGAGAATAGGTACTAATTCTTCTTGAAATGTCTGATAGAATTCCCCTGGGAAGCCATCTGGCCCTGGGCTTTTGTTTGTTGGGAGATTTTTGATGACGGCTTCAATTTCCTTAGTGGTTCTAGGTCTGTTCAGGTTTTCTATTTCTTCCTGGTTCAAATTTGGTAGTTGATACATCTCTAGGAATGCACCCATTTCTTCCAGGTTATCTAATTTGCTGGCATAGAGTTCCTCATAATATGTTCTTATAATTGTTTGTATGTCTTTGGTGTTGGTTGTGATCTCTCCTGTTTCGTTCATGATTTTGTTGATTTGGGTCATTTCTCTTTTCTTTTTGATAAGTCTGGCCGGATGTTTATCAATCTTGTTAATTCTTTTAAGGAACCAGCTCCTAGTTTCGTTGATCTGTTCTACTGTTCTTTTGGTTTCTATTTCACTGATTTCTACTCTGATCTTTATTATTTCTCTTCTCCTGCTGGGTTTAGGCTTTATTTGCTGTTCTTTCTCCAGCTCCTTTAGATGTAGGGTTAGGTTGTGTATTTGAGACCTTTCTTGTTTCTTGAGAAAGGCTTGTATTGCTATATACTTTCCTCTCAGGACTGCCGTTGCTGTATCCCAAAGATTTTGAAGAGTTGTGTTTTCATTTTCATTGGTTTCCATGAATTTTTTTAATTCTACTTTAATTTCCTGGTTAACCCATTCATTCTTAAGTAGGATGCTCTTTAGCCTCCCTGTATTTGAGTAGTTTCCAACTTTCCTCTTGTGATTGAGTTCTAGTTTCAAAGCATTGTGGTCTGAAAATATGCAGGGAATGATCCCAATCTTTTGGTACCGATTGAGACCTGATTTGTGACCTAGGATGTGATCAATTCTGGAGAATGTTTCATGGGCACTAGAGAAGAATGTGTATTCCGCTGCTTTGGGATGGAATGTTCTGAATATATCTGTGAAGTCCATTTGGTCCAGTGTTTCATTTAAAGTCTTTATTTCCTTGTTGATCTTTTGCTTAGATGATCTGTCCATTTCAGTCAGGGGGGTGTTAAAGTCCCCCACTATTATTGTATTGTTGTCAATGTGTTTCTTCACTTTTGTTATTAATTGCCTTATATAATTGACTGCTCCCATGTTAGGGGCATAGATATTTACAATTGTTAGATCTTCTTGGTGGATAGACCCTTTAAGTAGGATATAGTGTCCTTCCTCATCTCTTATTATGGTCTTTGTTTTAAAATCTAATTTGTCTGATAGAAGGATTGCCACCCCAGCTTTCTTTTGGTGTCCATTAGCATGGTAAATGGTTTTCCACCCCCTCACTTTCAATCTGGGGGTGTCTTTGGGTCTAAAATGAGTCTCTTGCAGACAGCATATTGATGGGTCTTGTTTTTTAATCCAATCTGATAGCCTGTGTCTTTTGATTGGGGCATTTAGCCTATTTACATTCAGGGTAACTATTGAAAGGTATGAATTTAGTGCCATTGTATTGCCTGTAAGGTGACTGTTACTGTATATTGTCTGTGTTCCCTTCTGATGTATGCTGCTTTTAGGCTCTCTCTTTGCTTAGAGGATCAATATTTCTTGGAGGGCTGGTTTTGTGTTTGCCAATTCCTTTAGGTTTTGTTTGTCCTGGAAGCTTTTTATCTCTCCTTCTATTTTCAATGAGAGCCTAGCTAGATATAGTATTCATGGCTGTATATTTTTCTCGTTTAGTGCTGTGAAGATATGCCAGTCCTTTCTGGCTTGCCAGGTCTGTCTGGATATGTCTGTTGCCAATCTAATATTTCTACCATTGTCGGTTACATATCTCTTCTCCCGAGCTGCTTTCAGGATTTTCTCTTTGTCTCTGAGACTCGTAAGTTTTACTATTAGATGTCGGGGTGTTGACCTATTTTTATTGATTTTGAGAGGAGTTCTCTGTGCCTCCTGGATTTTGATGCCTGTTTCCTTCCTCACATTAGGGAAGTTCTCTGCTGTAATTTGCTCCAATATACCTTCTGCCCCTCTCTCTCTTTCTTCTTCTTCTGGGATCCCCATTATTCTAATGTTGTTTCGTCTTATCGTATTGCTTATGTCTCGAATTCTGCCCTCGGAATCCTGTAGTTGTTTCTCTCTCTTTTTCTCAGTCTCTTTGTTTTCCATCATTTGGTCTTCTATATTGCTTATTCTCTCTTCTGCCTCATTTATCCTAGCAGTGAGTGCCCCCATTTTTGACTGCACCTCATTAATAGCCTTTTTGATTTTGACTTGGTTAGATTTTAGTTTTTTTATTTCTCCAGAAAGGGTTTCTCTAAAAACTTCCACGCTTTTTTCAAGCCCAGCTAGTATCTTTAAAGTCATGATTCTGAACTCTAGGTCCGACATCGCACTAATGTCCGTATTGAGTAGGTCCCTGGCTGATGGTACTACCTCTTGTTCTTTTTGCTGAGGTGACTTTTTTCATCTTGTCGTTTTGTCCAGAGGAGAATAGATGAATGAGAGAACAAAATGCTAACGGGTTAACAACGTCCCCAGCAAATATACTCTAAACAAATCAGAAAAGACCTGAAACCAGGGGAAAAGAAAGGGAAAGCAAGAAAAAAGAAAGAGAAAAGAAAGAAAAAAAAACAAAAAGAAAAAGATAAAAACAAAAAGAGAACAATACCAAAAAAACCCGAATATCATCAAATATGATCAGGCTAGTGCATAGATCAGTGCCACACACTAGATTTTGGGCGTATTTTGGTCTCTTAGAAAAAAGTGCCTCCTGAAATTTTAAAGGAAGAAAGACATATATGCACAAAATAAGGGTTAATACAATCAAGGGGTGGAAGATGAGTGTAAAGATGAAAATTATAAAAGATTTTATAAAAGGAATTGATACGATAAAAGTTGTTTGAAAAAAGAAAGAAGATTTAAAAAAAAAAAGAAGGGAGAGAATATGATCAGGCAGGAGACTAGAACAAAGCCATACACTAGTGATTTAGGGCATATTTTGATCTGTTAGAAGAAACTGTATCTCAAAATCTTAAAGAGAGAACAACTTATATATATGCCAAAAATAAGAGTAACTACTATGAAGGGATAAAATATGACTCTAAAAATGAAAAATAA